>NC_142951.1:9916427-9987256 GCF_046866305.1 Octopus bimaculoides
TATATATATATATATATATATATATATATATATATATATATATATATATATATATATATATATATATATATATATATATATATATATATATATATATATATATATATATATATATATATATATATATATATATATATATATATATATATATATATATATATATATTAATTATATATATATATATATATATATATATATATAAATATATATAATTATATGTACATATATATATATATATATATAAGACGGCGGAGGAGATGGTGGTGTTGAAAGACGGTGGAGGAGGCGGTGGTGGTGGTGAAAGATTGCGGGGGAGGTGGTTGTGTTGTAAGACGGCGGAGGAAGTAGTGCTGTTGTAAGACGGCAGAGGTGGTGATGGGGTAAGACGACGGAAGAGGTTGTGGTGTTTGGGAAAGACGTTGGAGGAGGCGCTGGTGATAGTGAAGGACGGCGGAGGAGCCGCTGGTGATGGTGAAAGACTGCGGAGGAGGCGCTGGTGATGGTGAAAGACTGCTGTTCGTTCGTTCGTTCGTTTGTACGTACGTAGCATCGTTCGTTCGTACATACGTACTTACGTTCATTTGCCCGTTCGTTCGTACGTTCTTACGTGCGTGCGTATGTAGTTGCTTTCGTTCGTTTATTCGTACGTACGTACGTACATTCCTTCGTTCGTTCGTTCTTTCATACGTACATACGTACTGATGTACGTTCGTTTCCTCGTTCGTTCGTTCCTTCGTACATAACGTTCGTTCGTTCTTTCTTACATTCGTACATACGTACGTTCGTTTGGTCGTTCGTACGTACTTACGTATGTGCGTACGTTGGTTCGTTCGTTCGTTCTTTCGTGCATTCGTACGTACGTATCTACGTTCTTTCTTTAGTTCATTTGTTCGTTCGTTCGTTCGTACCTTCGTACCTACGTACATACATTCCTACGCTCGTTCGTTCGTTCGTGCGTGCGTACGTACTTACGTACGTATGTACGTACGTTCGTTCGTTAGTTCGTTCGTAGGAACGTTCGTAGATATGTACGTTCGTTCGTATGTACGTACGTTCGTTCGTTCAATCGTTCATTCCTTCGTTCGTACGTTAGTACGTACGTACGTTCGATCGTACGTACGTTAGTTCCTTCGTTCGTTCGTAAATACGTACATTCGTAAGTACGTACGTTCGTACTTTCGCTCTTTCGTTCGTTCGTTGGATCGTTCATTCATTCGTATGTACGTAAGTACGTTCGTTCTTTCTTTTGTACGTACGAACGTACGTACGAACGTATGTTCGGTCGTTCGTTCGGTCGTTTGTACGTACGTATATACGTACGCTCGATCTTTCATTCGTTCATACATACGTACGTACGCATGTACGTTCGTTCATTTGTACGTACGTACGTACGTACGTTCGCTCCTCCATCCGTTCGTTCGTTCGTTCGTTCGTACATACGTAATAAAGTTCGTTCGTTCGATCGTTCGTTCTTTCGTTCTTACTTACGTACGTACGTACCTTTGTTCGTTCGTACTTACGTACATACGTACGTACGTACGCTCTTTCGTTCGTCCGTTCGATCGTTTGTACGTACGTACGTCCGATCGATCGAACGTTCGTACATACGTACGTTCGTTTATTTGTACTATGTACGTTCGTTCGTTCATTCGTTCGTTCCATAATTCCGTTCGTTCAGTCGTACGTACGTACGTACATACGTTCGTTCATTCGTTCGTACGTACGTACATTCGTTCGCTCGTTCGTACGTACGTTTGTTTGTTTCTTTGTTCGATCTTTCGTTCGCAAGTGCGTACGTTCTTTCGTTCGTTTGTTTGTTCGTTCTAATGTACGTACTACAAACGTACGTATGTTCGTTCGTCCTTCGTTCGTACTTACCTACGTTCGGACGTACGTTCGTTCGTTCGTTCGTTCGTTCGTTCAATCGTACATACGTCTTTACGTACGTAAATTCGTTCGTTGTTCGTTCGTTCGTTCGTTCGTTCGTTCGCTCGGTCGTTCGTACGTACGTACTTTCGTCCGTTTGCTCGTTAGTTCCTTCGTTGGTTCATTCTTTAGTTAGTTTGTTCGTTTGTTCGTACGTACGCACGTATGTACTTTCGTTTGTTCATTCGTACGTACGTACTTAGGTACGAATTTACGTGCATACGTACGTACATTCGTTCGTTCGCTCGTTCGTTCATACGCACTTATCTACGTACGTACGTTCGTCGCTAGCTCCTTCGTTCGTTCGTTCTTTTCGTTCATTCATTCGTTCTTTCTTTCGTTCGTACGTACATACGTTTGTACGTTCGTTCATTCGTAAGAACTTACGTACGTACGTACATACATACGTACATACGTACGTACGTTCGTTCGTTCGTTTGTACATACGTACGTATATACGTACGTTCGTTCGTAAGTACGTACATCCCTAATTACCTACGTACGTTCGTTCATTCTTTCGTTCGTTCGATGGATCGTTCGCTCATTCGTACTACGTACGTTCGTACGATCGTTCTTTCGTTTGTACGTACGAAAATACGTTCGGTCGTTCGTTCGAACGTTCGTACGTACGCATGTACGTATGTTCGTTCTTTCGTTCGTTCATTCGTTCGTACTTACGTACGTGCGTACGTACGTACGTTCGGGCGTTCGATCGTTCGTTTGTTCATCGTGCATTCGGACGTACGTACGTTCGTTAGTTCGTTCGTTCGTTGGTTCGGTAATACGTTCGTACATACGTACATACTTATGTTCGTTCGTTCCTTTATTCGTTCTTTCTTTTTTGTTTGTTCGATCGTTCGTTCATTGATCCGTTCTTACGTACGTTCGTTCGTTCTTTCGTATGTACATACTTACGAACATACGTCTGTACGTACGTTCGTTCGCTCATTCTTTCGTACCTACGTACGTACGTTCGTTAGTTATTTCATTCGTTCGATCTTTCATACGTATTTACGTACGTAAGTTCGTTCGTTCGTTGGTTCGCTCGGTCGTTCGTAAGTACGTACGTTCGCTAGTTCGTTCGTTAGTTTTTTCTTGGTTCAATCTTCAGTTAGTTCGTTCGTTCATTCGTTCGTACGTACGTACCTAGGTACGTATTTACGTACGTACGTACGTACATTCGTTCGTTCGCTCGTTCGCTCATACGCACTTATCGCCGTACGTACGTTCATTCACTCGTTTGTATGTACGTACGTATGTAAGATCGTTCGTTCGTACGTTCGTACATACATACGTACAAACGTTCTTTCGTTGTTCCGTTCATACGTTCGTTCGTTCGTACGTATTTACGTTCGTTCGTTCGTTCGTTCGTTCATTCTTACGTATGAACGTACGTTCGTTTGTTCGTCGTTTCCTTTGTTCGTTCACTCTTTCGTACGTACGCACGTACGTACGTTCTTTCGGTCGTTCGTCCGTATGTACGTATATACGTATGTACGTACGTACGTTCGTTCGTTCGTTCGCTCATTCATTCGTTCTTTCTTTCGTTCGTACGTCTTACGTACGTACGTTCGTTCGTTCGTTCGTACATACGTACGTATGTACGTACGTATGTACGTACGTTCGTTCGTAAGTTCGTTCGTTCATAAGCACGTACGGACGTTCGCTCTTTCGTTCGTATTTACGTACGTGCGTACGTACGTGTGTACGTACGTACGTACGTTCGTTCGTTTATAGTGCATTCGTACGTATGTACCTACGTTCGTTAGTTCTTTCGTTCGTACGTTCGTAGGTACGTACATTCCAACGATTGCTCGTTCGTTCGTCCGGTCATTCGTACGTACGTATGCACGTAGGTTCGTTCGTTCGATTGTTCGTTAATTCGATTGTTCGTTTGTTCGTACGTACGTTCGTCCAATCGTTCGTTCTTTCGTACGTACGTACGTACGTTCGTTCCATCGTTCGTTCTTTCGTACGTACGTACTTGCGTACGTTCGTTTCCTCGTTCGTTCGTTCATTCGTTCGTTCGTTCTTTCGTTCGTACCCACGTACATACTTTCGTTCGTTCTTTCCTTCAATCGTTCTTTCTTTTGTTTGTTCGGTCGTACACTTTCATTGGTCCGTCTTTACATACGTTCGTTCGTTCGTTCGTTCTTTCGTACGTACGTACTTAAGATCGTACGTCTGTCGGTACGTTCGTTCGCTCATTCTTTCGTTCATTGGTCCGTTTTTACGTACGTACGTTCGTTCGTTCGGTCGTTCATACGTATTTACGTACGTAAGTTCGTTCGTTCGTTGGTTCGCTCGGTCGTTCGTACGTAAGATCGTTCGTTAATTCTTTCGTTGGTTCATTCTTTAGTTAGTTCGTTCGTACGTATGTACGTATGTACGTTCGTTTGTTCATATGTACATACGTACTTAGGTACTATATACGTACGTACGTACGTATATTCGTTCGTTCGTTCATCCGCACTTATTTACGTACGGACTGTCGTTCGCTAGTTCCGTCGTTCGTTCTTTTGTATGTACGTACGTACGTAAGATCGTTCGTTCTTACGTACGTACTTACGTGCGTTCGTCCTTTCGTGCCTTCGATCGTTCGGTCGTTCCTTCGTACGTTCGTACGTATTTATGTTCATTCGGTCATTCGTACGTATGTACGTACGTTCGTTAGGTAGATCGTTCGTTCGTTCGTTCGCAAGTACTTACGTACGTTCGTTTGTTCTTTCCTTCGTTCCTTCTTTTGTTCGTTCGTGGATTCTTCCATTCGTACGTACGTTCGTTCGGTCGTTCGTACGTACGTATGCACGCAAGTTCGTTCGTTATTTCGTTCGTAAGAACGTACGTTTCTACGATCGTTCTTGCGTTCGTTCGTTCGTACGTTCGCTAGTTCCTACATTTCGTTCGTTCGTTTGTACGTACGTACGTATTTTAGTTCGTTCGTACATACGTACGTACGTTCATTCACCCGTTCTTTCCTTCGTTCGTACGTGCGGACGTATGTAGATACTTTCGTTCATTTATTGGTTCGTTCATACGTACGTACGTACACACGTTCTTTCGTTCAATCGTTCGTTCTTTCATACGTGCGTACGTACTGAGGTATGTTCGTACGTACGATCTATCGTACGCACGATCTATCGATCTATCGTTCGTTCTTTCCTTCGGACTTAACGTTCGTTCGTTCTTTCGTGCATTCGTACGTACGTACGTACGTTCATTCGTTCGTCCTTTCGTTCTGTCGTTCGTACGTACATATATACGTACATTCGTTTGTACGTACGTTCGTCCATTCGTTCGCTCGTTCGTTCGTTCGTTATTTCGTTCGTACGAACGTACATTCCTATGTTCGATCCTGCGTTTGGTTATTCGTTCGTACGATCGTACATACGTAGGTTCATTCGTACGTACGTTCGTTCGTTCGGTTGTACGTTCGTACATACGTACGTTTGCTCCGTTCGTTCGTCCGTTTGCACGTACGTACATACTATCTTTCGTTCGTACATATGTACGTACGTTCATTCGCCCGTTCGCTCCTTCGTTCGTACGTGCGGACGTTAGTAGATGCTTTCGTTCGTTTATTCGATCGTTCTTACGTACGTACGTACGTACGTACGTACGTACACGATCGTTCGTTCGTTCGGTCTTTCATGCATTTGTACGTACGTACGTTCCTTTGCTCGTCCTTTCGTTCGGTCGTTCGTACGTACATATGTACGTACGTTCGGGCTTTCGTTCGTTCATTCGTTCGTAAATACTTACCTACGTACGTATATACGTTCGTTCGTTTGTACGTGCGTACGTAGGCACGTTCGTTCGTTTGTACGTGCGTACGTAGGCACGTTCGTTCGTTTGTACGTGCGTACGTAGGCACGTTCGTTCGTTTGTACGTTCGTTCGATCGTTCGTTCGTTCTTTCGTGCATTCGTACGTACATACGTACGTTCTTTCTTTAGTTCATTTGTTCGTTCGTTCGTTCGTTCGTTCCTTCGAACCTACGTACGTACGTTCCTACGCATGTTCGCTCGTGCGTACGTACTTACGTACGTACATACGTTCGTACATTCGCACATTCGTTCGTTCATTCGTTCCTTCGTACGTTTCTACGTTCGTTCTTTCGATCGTTCGTTCGTGCGTACGTACTTACGTACCTACATACGTAAGTACGTTCGTTCGTTCGTATATACTTACGTATGTACGTACGTCCGTTCGTTCGTCCGTTCTTAATTACTTACGTACGTTCGTTTGTTCTTTCGTTCGTTCGTGGATTCTTCTATTCGTACGTACGTCCGTACGTACGTTCGTTCGCTCAATCTTTCGTACCTACGTACGTACGTTCGTTCGTTATTTCGTACGTTCGTATGTTCGATCGTTCATACGTATTTACGGACGTTCGTTCGTTCATTCGTACGTATGAACGTACGTACAAACGTACGTTCGTTTGTTCGTTGCTTCGTTCGTTCGTTCACTCGTTCGTTCGTATGCACGTACGTACGTTCGTTCGTTCGGTCGGTCGTTCGTACTTACGTACATACGTATGTATGTACGTATGTACGTATATACGTACATACGTGTGTACGTATGTACGTACATACGTGTGTACGTACATATGTGTGTACGTACGTACGTACGTTTGTTCGTTCCTTCGCACGTACGTACGTACGTTCGTTCGTTCCTTCGTACGTACGTTTGTTCGTTCGATCATTCGTTCGTGTTTACGTTCATTCGTTCGTTCATTCCTTCGTCCGTTCGTTAGTTCGAGCGTACGTACGTTCGTTTCTCCATTCGTACGTACGTACTTAGGTACTATTTATGTACGTTCGTACATAGCTACGTACATTCGTTCCTTCGCTCGTTCGTTCATACGCACTTATCTACGTACGTACGTAGTTCGTTCGCTAGTTCCTTCGTTCGTTCGTTCGTATGTACATACGTACGTAAGATCGTTCGTTCGTTCGTTCGTTCGTATGTACATACGTACGTAAGATCGTTCGTTCGTTCGTTCTTTGGTTCCTTCATTCATTCATTCATTCGTTCTTTCTTTCGTTCGTACGTACATACGTACGTTCCTACGCACGTTCGCTCGTGCGTACGTACTTACGTACGTACATACGTTCGTACATTCGCACATTCGTTCGTTCATTCGTTCCTTCGTACGTTCCTACGTTCGTTCTTTCGATCGTTCGTTCGTGCGTACGTACTTACGTACCTACATACGTAAGTACGTTCGTTCGTTCGTATATACTTACGTATGTACGTACGTCCGTTCGTTCGTCCGTTCTTAATTACTTACGTACGTTCGTTTGTTCTTTCGTTCGTTCGTGGATTCTTCTATTCGTACGTACGTCCGTACGTACGTTCGTTCGCTCAATCTTTCGTACCTACGTACGTACGTTCGTTCGTTATTTCGTACGTTCGTATGTTCGATCGTTCATACGTATTTACGGACGTTTGTTCGTTCATTCGTACGTATGAACGTACGTACAAACGTACGTTCGTTTGTTCGTTGCTTCGTTCGTTCGTTCACTCGTTCGTTCGTATGCACGTACGTACGTTCGTTCGTTCGGTCGGTCGTTCGTACTTACGTACATACGTATGTATGTACGTATGTACGTATATACGTACATACGTGTGTACGTATGTACGTACATACGTGTGTACGTACATATGTGTGTACGTACGTACGTACGTTTGTTCGTTCCTTCGCACGTACGTACGTACGTTCGTTCGTTCCTTCGTACGTACGTTTGTTCGTTCGATCACACGTTCGTGTTTACGTTCATTCGTTCGTTCATTCCTTCGTCCGTTCGTTAGTTCGAGCGTACGTACGTTCGTTTCTCCATTCGTACGTACGTACTTAGGTACTATTTATGTACGTTCGTACATAGCTACGTACATTCGTTCCTTCGCTCGTTCGTTCATACGCACTTATCTACGTACGTACGTAGTTCGTTCGCTAGTTCCTTCGTTCGTTCGTTCGTATGTACATACGTACGTAAGATCGTTCGTTCGTTCGTTCTTTGGTTCCTTCATTCATTCATTCATTCGTTCTTTCTTTCGTTCGTACGTACATACGTACGTTCCTACGCACGTTCGCTCGTGCGTACGTACTTACCTACGTACATACGTTCGTACATTCGCACATTCGTTCGTTCATTCGTTCCTTCGTACGTTCCTACGTTCGTTCTTTCGATCGTTCGTTCGTGCGTACGTACTTACGTACCTACATACGTAAGTACGTTCGTTCGTTCGTATATACTTACGTATGTACGTACGTCCGTTCGTTCGTCCGTTCTTAATTACTTACGTACGTTCGTTTGTTCTTTCGTTCGTTCGTGGATTCTTCTATTCGTACGTACGTCCGTACGTACGTTCGTTCGCTCAATCTTTCGTACCTACGTACGTACGTTCGTTCGTTATTTCGTACGTTCGTATGTTCGATCGTTCATACGTATTTACGGACGTTCGTTCGTTCATTCGTACGTATGAACGTACGTACAAACGTACGTTCGTTTGTTCGTTGCTTCGTTCGTTCGTTCACTCGTTCGTTCGTATGCACGTACGTACGTTCGTTCGTTCGGTCGGTCGTTCGTACTTACGTACATACGTATGTATGTACGTATGTACGTATATACGTACATACGTGTGTACGTATGTACGTACATACGTGTGTACGTACATATGTGTGTACGTACGTACGTACGTTTGTTCGTTCCTTCGCACGTACGTACGTACGTTCGTTCGTTCCTTCGTACGTACGTTTGTTCGTTCGATGATACGTTCGTGTTTACGTTCATTCATTCCTTCGTCCGTTCGTTAGTTCGAGCGTACGTACGTTCGTTTCTCCATTCGTACGTACGTACTTAGGTACTATTTATGTACGTTCGTACATAGCTACGTACATTCGTTCCTTCGCTCGTTCGTTCATACGCACTTATCTACGTACGTACGTAGTTCGTTCGCTAGTTCCTTCGTTCGTTCGTTCGTATGTACATACGTACGTAAGATCGTTCGTTCGTTCGTTCTTTGGTTCCTTCATTCATTCATTCATTCGTTCTTTCTTTCGTTCGTACGTACATACGTACGTTCCTACGCACGTTCGCTCGTGCGTACGTACTTACGTACGTACATACGTTCGTACATTCGCACATTCGTTCGTTCATTCGTTCCTTCGTACGTTCCTACGTTCGTTCTTTCGATCGTTCGTTCGTGCGTACGTACTTACGTACCTACATACGTAAGTACGTTCGTTCGTTCGTATATACTTACGTATGTACGTACGTCCGTTCGTTCGTCCGTTCTTAATTACTTACGTACGTTCGTTTGTTCTTTCGTTCGTTCGTGGATTCTTCTATTCGTACGTACGTCCGTACGTACGTTCGTTCGCTCAATCTTTCGTACCTACGTACGTACGTTCGTTCGTTATTTCGTACGTTCGTATGTTCGATCGTTCATACGTATTTACGGACGTTCGTTCGTTCATTCGTACGTATGAACGTACGTACAAACGTACGTTCGTTTGTTCGTTGCTTCGTTCGTTCGTTCACTCGTTCGTTCGTATGCACGTACGTACGTTCGTTCGTTCGGTCGGTCGTTCGTACTTACGTACATACGTATGTATGTACGTATGTACGTATATACGTACATACGTGTGTACGTATGTACGTACATACGTGTGTACGTACATATGTGTGTACGAACGTACGTACGTTTGTTTGTTCCTTCGCACGTACGTACGTACGTTCGTTCGTTCCTTCGTACGTACGTTTGTTCGTTCGATCATTCGTTCGTGTTTACGTTCATTCGTTCGTTCATTCCTTCGTCCGTTCGTTAGTTCGACCGTACGTACGTTCGTTTCTCCATTCGTACGTACGTACTTAGGTACTATTTATGTACGTTCGTACATAGCTACGTACATTCGTTCCTTCGCTCGTTCGTTCATACGCACTTATCTACGTACGTACGTACGTTCGTTCGCTAGTTCCTTCGTTCGTTCGTTCGTATGTACATACGTACGTAAGATCGTTCGTTCGTTCGTTCTTTGGTTCCTTCATTCATTCATTCATTCGTTCTTTCATTCGTTCGTACGTACATACGTACGTTCCTACGCACGTTCGTTCGTGCGTACGTACTTACGTACGTACATACGTTCGTACATTCGCACATTCGTTCGTTCATTCGTTCCTTCGTACGTTCCTACGTTCGTTCTTTCGATCGTTCGTTCGTGCGTACGTACTTACGTACCTACATATGTAAGTACGTTCGTTCGTTCGTATATACTTTCTATGTACGTACGTCCGTTCGTTAGTTCGTTCATCTGTTCCTAATTACTTACGTACGTTCGTTTGTTCTTTTGTTCGTTCGTGGATTCTTCTATTCGTACGTACGTCCGTACGTACGTTCGTTCGCTCAATCTTTCGTACCTACGTACGTACGTTCGTTCGTTATTTCGTACGTTCGTATGTTCGATCGTTCATACGTATTTACGGACGTTCGTTCGTTCATTCGTACGTATGAACGTACGTACAAACGTACGTTCGTTTGTTCGTTGTTTCGTTCTTTCGTTCATTCGTTCACTCGTTCGTTCGTATGCACGTACGTACGTTCGTTCGTTTGTTCGGTCGTTCGTACTTACGTACATACGTATGTATGTACGTATGTACTATATACGTACATACGTGTGTACGTATGTACGTATGTACGTATGTACGTATATACGTACTTACGTGTGTACGTATGTACGTATGTACGTATGTACGTATATACGTACATACGTGTGTACGTATATACGTACATACGTGTGTACGTATGTACGTACGTACGTGTGTACGTATGCACGTACATATGTGTGTACGTACGTACGTACGTTTGTTCGTTCCTTCGCACGTACGTACGTACGTACGTTCGTTCGTTCCTTCGTACGTACGTTTGTTCGTTCGATCATTCGTTCGTGTTTACGTTCATTCGTTCGTTCGTTCCTTCGTACGTACGTTTGTTCGTTCGATCATTCGTTCGTGTTTACGTTCATTCGTTCGTTCATTCCTTTGTCCGTTCGTTCAAGCGTACGTACGTTCGATTCTCCATTCGTACGTACGTACTTAGGTACGTATTTACATACATTCGTACATAGCTACGTACATTCGTTCCTTCGCTCGTTCGTTCATACGCACTTATCTACGTACGTACGTACGTTCGTTCGCTAGTTCCTTCGTTCGTTCGTTCGTATGTACACACTTACGTAAGATCGTTCGTTCGTTCGTTCTTTGGTTCCTTCATTCATTCATTCGTTCTTTCTTTCGTTCGTACGTACATACGTTCGTTCGTTCGTTCGTTCGTAAGTACTTACGTACGTACATACGTACGTTCGTTTGTACACACGGACGTATGTACGTACGTTCGTTCGTAAATTCGTTCGTTCGTTCGTAAGTACGTACATTCATAAGTACCGACTTACGTACGTTCGTTCTTTCGTTCGTTCGTTGGATCGTTCGCTCATTCGTACGTACGTACTTACGTACGCTCGTTCATTCGTTCTTACTTACGTACGTGCGAACGTACATACGTTCGGTCGTTCGTTCGTTCATTGTGCATTCGTACGCACGTACGTTCGTTCGTTCGATCGTACGTTCGTAGGTACGTACGTTCCAACGTTCGTTCGTTCTTTCGTTCTTGCGTAAGTTCGTCCATTCGTTCGCTCGTTCGTACGAATGTACATTCCTACGATCGTTTTTGCATTCGTTCATTCGTACTTAAGTACGTACGTTCGTTCGATCGTACATACGTAATTACGTACATACGATATTTAGTTCGTTCTTACGTACGTACGTAAGTTCATTTGTACGTACATGCGTTTGTTCGTTCGTTCTTTCATACGTACGTACGTACGTGCGTACTGAGGTAAGTTCGTTTCCTCGTTCGTTCGTTCGTACGTACGTATGTACGAACTTTCGTTCGTTCGTTCCTTCGGACATAACGTTCGTTCTTTCTTTCGTGCATTCGTACGTACGTACGTTCGTTCGTACTTTCGTTCTGTCGTTCGTACGTACATATGTACGTACGTTCGTTCTTTCGTTCGTTTATTCGTTCGTAAACACCTACGTACGTATATACGTTCGTTCGTTTGTACGTGCGTACGTCCGTACGTTCGTTCCATCGTTCGTTCGTTCGTTCTTTCATGCATTCGTACGTACGTATCTACATTCTTTCTGTAGTTCATTTGTTCGTGTGTACGTATGTACGTACATACGTGTGTACGTACATATGTGTGTACGTACGTACGTACATTTGTTCGTTCCTTCTCACGTACGTACGTACGTTCGTTCGTTCCTTCGTACGTACGTTTGTTCTTTCGATCATTCGTTCGTGTTTACGTTCATTCGTTCGTTCATTCCTTCGTCCGTTCGTTCGTTCGAGCGTACGTACGTTCGTTTCTCCATTCGTACGTACGTACTTAGGTACTATTTACGTACGTTCGTACATAGCTACGTACATTCGTTCCTTCGCTCGTTCGTTCATACGCACTTATCTACGTACGTGCGTACGTTCGTTCGCTAGTTCCTTCGTTCGTTCGTTCGTATGTACATACGTACGTAAGATCGTTCGTTCCTTCGTTCTTTGGTTCCTTCATTCATTCATTCATTCGTTCGTTCTTTCTTTCGTTCGTACGTACATACGTACGTTCCTACGCACGTTCGCTCGTACGTAAGTACTTACGTACGTACATACGTTCGTACATTCGCACATTCGTTCGTTCATTCGTTCCTTCGTACGTTCCTACGTTCGTTCTTTCGATCGTTCGTTCGTGCGTACGTACTTACGTACCTACATATGTAAGTACGTTCGTTCGTTCGTATATACTTACGTATGTACGTACGAACGTTCGTTAGTTCGTTCCTCCGTTCTTAATTACTTACGTACGTTCGTTTGTTCTTTTGTTCGTTCGTGGATTCTTCTATTCGTACGTACGTCCGTACGTACGTTCGTTCGCTCAATCTTTCGTACCTACGTACGTACGTTCGTTCGTTATTTCGTACGTTCGTATGTTCGATCGTTCATACGTATTTACGGACGTTCGTTCGTTCATTCGTACGTATGAACGTACGTACAAACGTACGTTCGTTTGTTCGTTGTTTCGTTCTTTCGTTCATTCGTTCACTCGTTCGTTCGTATGCACGTACGTACGTTCGTTCGTTTGTTCGGTCGTTCGTACTTACGTACATACGTATGTATGTACGTATGTACGTATGTACGTATATACGTACATACGTGTGTACGTATGTACGTATGTACGTATGTACGTATATACGTACATACGTGTGTACGTATATACGTACATACGTGTGTACGTATGTACGTACGTACGTGTGTACGTATGTACGTACGTACGTGTGTACGTATGTACGTACATATGTGTGTACGTACGTACGTACGTTTGTTCGTTCCTTCGCACGTACGTACGTACGTACGTTCGTTCGTTCCTTCGTACGTACGTTTGTTCGTTCGATCATTCGTTCGTGTTTACGTTCATTCGTTCGTTCGTTCCTTCGTACGTACGTTTGTTCGTTCGATCATTCGTTCGTGTTTACGTTCATTCGTTCGTTCATTCCTTCGTCCGTTCGTTCGAGCGTACGTACGTTCGTTTCTCCATTCGTACGTACGTACTTAGGTACGTATTTACATACATTCGTACATAGCTACGTACATTCGTTCCTTCGCTCGTTCGTTCATACGCACTTATCTACGTACGTACGTACGTTCGTTCTTTGGTTCCTTCATTCATTCATTCGTTCTTTCTTTCCTTCGTACGTACATACGTTCGTTCGTTCGTTCGTTCGTAAGTACTTACGTACGTACATACGTACGTTCGTTTGTACACACGGACGTATGTACGTACGTTCGTTCGTAAATTCGTTCGTTCGTTCGTAAGTACGTACATTCATAAGTACCTACTTACGTACGTTCGTTCTTTCGTTCGTTCGTTCTTTCGTTCGTTCGTTGGATCGTTCGCTCATTCGTACGTACGTACTTACGTACGTTCGTTCATTCGTTCTTACTTACGTACGTGCGAACGTACATACGTTCGGTCGTTCGTTCGTTCAATGTGCATTCGTACGCACGTACGTTCGTTCGTTCGATCGTACGTTCGTAGGTACGTACGTTCCAACGTTCGTTCGTTCTTTCGTTCTTGCGTAAGTTCGTCCATTCGTTCGCTCGTTCGTACGAATGTACATTCCTACGATCGTTTTTGCATTCGTTCATTCGTACTTAAGTACGTACGTTCGTTCGATCGTACATACGTAATTACGTACATACGATATTTAGTTCGTTCTTACGTACGTACGTAAGTTCATTTGTACGTACATGCGTTTGTTCGTTCGTTCTTTCATACGTACGTACGTACGTGCGTACTGAGGTAAGTTCGTTTCCTCGTTCGTTCGTTCGTACGTACGTATGTACGAAATTTCGTTCGTTCGTTCCTTCGGACATAACGTTCGTTCTTTCTTTCGTGCATTCGTACGTACGTACGTTCGTTCGTACTTTCGTTCTGTCGTTCGTACGTACATATGTACGTACGTTCGTTCTTTCGTTCGTTTATTCGTTCGTAAACACCTACGTACGTATATACGTTCGTTCGTTTGTACGTGCGTACGTCCGTACGTTCGTTCCATCGTTCGTTCGTTCGTTCTTTCATGCATTCGTACGTACGTATCTACATTCTTTCTGTAGTTCATTTGTTCGTGTGTACGTATGTACGTACATACGTGTGTACGTACATATGTGTGTACGTACGTACGTACATTTGTTCGTTCCTTCTCACGTACGTACGTACGTACGTTCGTTCGTTCCTTCGTACGTACGTTTGTTCTTTCGATCATTCGTTCGTGTTTACGTTCATTCGTTCGTTCATTCCTTCGTCCGTTCGTTCGTTCGAGCGTACGTACGTTCGTTTCTCCATTCGTACGTACGTACTTAGGTACTATTTACGTACGTTCGTACATAGCTACGTACATTCGTTCCTTCGCTCGTTCGTTCATACGCACTTATCTACGTACGTGCGTACGTTCGTTCGCTAGTTCCTTCGTTCGTTCGTTCGTATGTACATACGTACGTAAGATCGTTCGTTCCTTCGTTCTTTGGTTCCTTCATTCATTCATTCATTCGTTCGTTCTTTCTTTCGTTCGTACGTACATACGTACGTTCCTACGCACGTTCGCTCGTACGTAAGTACTTACGTACGTACATACGTTCGTACATTCGCACATTCGTTCGTTCATTCGTTCCTTCGTACGTTCCTACGTTCGTTCTTTCGATCGTTCGTTCGTGCGTACGTACTTACGTACCTACATATGTAAGTACGTTCGTTCGTTCGTATATACTTACGTATGTACGTATGTACGTACGTACGTGTGTACGTATGTACGTACGTACGTGTGTACGTATGTACGTACATATGTGTGTACGTACGTACGTACGTTTGTTCGTTCCTTCGCACGTACGTACGTACGTACGTTCGTTCGTTCCTTCGCACGTACGTTTGTTCGTTCGATCATTCGTTCGTGTTTACGTTCATTCGTTCGTTCGTTCCTTCGTACGTACGTTTGTTCGTTCGATCATTCGTTCGTGTTTACGTTCATTCGTTCGTTCATTCCTTCGTCCGTTCGTTCGAGCGTACGTACGTTCGCTTCTCCATTCGTACGTACGTACTTAGGTACGTATTTACATACATTCGTACATAGCTACGTACATTCGTTCCTTCGCTCGTTCGTTCATACGCACTTATCTACGTACGTACGTACGTTCGTTCTTTGGTTCCTTCATTCATTCATTCGTTCTTTCTTTCCTTCGTACGTACATACGTTCGTTCGTTCGTTCGTTCGTAAGTACTTACGTACGTACATACGTACGTTCGTTTGTACACACGGACGTATGTACGTACGTTCGTTCGTAAATTCGTTCGTTCGTTCGTAAGTACGTACATTCATAAGTACCTACTTACGTACGTTCGTTCTTTCGTTCGTTCGTTCTTTCGTTCGTTCGTTGGATCGTTCGCTCATTCGTACGTACGTACTTACGTACGTTCGTTCATTCGTTCTTACTTACGTACGTGCGAACGTACATACGTTCGGTCGTTCGTTCGTTCAATGTGCATTCGTACGCACGTACGTTCGTTCGTTCGATCGTACGTTCGTAGGTACGTACGTTCCAACGTTCGTTCGTTCTTTCGTTCTTGCGTAGGTTCGTCCATTCGTTCGCTCGTTCGTACGAATGTACATTCCTACGATCGTTTTTGCATTCGTACATTCGTACTTAAGTACGTACGTTCGTTCGATCGTACATACGTAATTACGTACATACGATATTTAGTTCGTTCTTACGTACGTACGTAAGTTCATTTGTACGTACATGCGTTTGTTCGTTCGTTCTTTCACACGTACGTACGTACGTGCGTACTGAGGTAAGTTCGTTTCCTCGTTCGTTCGTTCGTACGTACGTATGTACGAACTTTCGTTCGTTCGTTCCTTCGGACATAACGTTTGTTCTTTCTTTCGTGCATTCGTACGTACGTACGTTCGTTCGTACTTTCGTTCTGTCGTTCGTACGTACATATGTACGTACGTTCGTTCTTTCGTTCGTTTATTCGTTCGTAAACACCTACGTACGTATATACGTTCGTTCATTTGTACGTGCGTACGTCCGAACGTTCGTTCCATCGTTCGTTCGTTCGTTCTTTCATGCATTCGTACGTACGTATCTACATTCTTTCTGTAGTTCATTTGTTCGTTCCTTCCTTCCTTCAAACATACGTACGTACGTTCCTACGTTCGTTTCTTCGTACGTTCCTACGTTCGTTCTTTCGATCGTTCGTTCGTGCGTTCGTTCGTGCGTAAGTACTTACGTGCATACATACGGACGTATGTTCGTTCGTATATACGTACGTATGTACGTACGTTCGTTCGTTCGTTCGTAAGTTCTTACGTACCTTCGTTTTTTCTTTCCTTCGTTCGGGCCTTCGTTTGTACGTATGTACGCAAGTTCATTCGTTATTTTGTTCGTAAGGACGTACGTTCCTACGTTCGTTCTTGCGTTCGTTCGTACGTTCGCTCGTTCCTTCATTTCGTTCGTTCGTTCGTTCGTTCTTTTGTACGTACGTACGTACTTTCGTTAGTTCGTACATTCGTACGTATGTTCATTCGCCCGATAGTTCCTTCGTTCGTACGTGCGGACGTATGTAGATGCTTCCATTCGTTCGTTCGTACGTACATACGTACGTACGTTCGTTCGATCGATTTCTCGTTCTTTCATACGTACATACTGAGATACGTTCGTATGTATGATCGTTCTTTCGTTCATTCATTCGTTCGTAAATACTTATCTACGTACCTATATACGTTCGTTCTTTTGTACGTGCGTACGTACCCTAGATCGTTCGATCTTTCGTGCGTTCGTACGTTCGATCTTTAGTTCATTTGCTCATTCGTTCGTTCGTTCCTTCGAACCTACGTACGTTCCTACGCTCGTTCGTTCGTTCGCGCGTACGTACATTCGTATATACGTGCGTACGTACGTACGTTCGTTCGATCGTTCGTTCGTTCTTTCGTGCATTCGTACGTACATACGTGCGTTCTTTCTTTAGTTCATTTGTTCGTTCGTTCGTTCGTTCGCTTGTTCGTTCCTTCGAACCTACGTACGTACGTTCGTACATTCGCACATTCGTTCGTTCATTCGTTCCTTCGTACGTTCCTACGTTCGTTCTTTCGATCGTTCGTTCGTGCGTACGTACTTACGTACCTACATACGGACGTATGTTCGTTCGTATATACGTACGTATGTACGTACGTTCGTTCGTTCGTTCGTAAGTTCTTACGTACCTTCGTTTTTTCTTTCCTTCGTTCGGGCCTTCGTTTGTACGTATGTACGCAAGTTCATTCGTTATTTTGTTCGTAAGGACGTACGTTCCTACGTCCGTTCTTGCGTTCGTTCGTACGTTCGCTCGTTCCTTCATTTCGTTCGTTCGTTCGTTCGTTCGTTCTTTTGTACGTACGTACGTACTTACGTTAGTTCGTACATTCGTACGTATGTTCATTCGCCCGATCGTTCCTTCGTTCGTACGTGCGGACGTATGTAGATGCTTTCATTCGTTCGTTCGTACGTACATACGTACGTACGTTCGTTCGATCGATTTCTCGTTCTTTCATACGTACATACTGAGATACGTTCGTACGTATGATCCTTCTTTCGTTCATTCATTCGTTCGTAAATACTTATCTACGTACCTATATACGTTCGTTCTTTTGTACGTGCGTACGTACCCTAGATCGTTCGATCTTTCGTGCGTTCGTACGTTCGATCTTTAGTTCATTTGCTCATTCGTTCGTTCGTTCCTTCGAACCTACGTACGTTCCTACGCTCGTTCGTTCGTTCGCGCGTACGTACATTCGTATATACGTGCGTACGTACGTACGTTCGTTCGATCGTTCGTTCGTTCTTTCGTGCATTCGTACGTACATACGTACGTTCTTTCTTTAGTTCATTTGTTCGTTCGTTCGTTCGTTCGTTTGTTCGTTCCTTCGAACCTACGTACGTACGTTAGTACATTCGCACATTCGTTCGTTCATTCGTTCCTTCGTACGTTCCTACGTTCGTTCTTTCGATCGTTCGTTCGTGCGTACGTACTTACGTACCTACATACGTGAGTACGTTCGTTCGTTCGTATATACTTACGTATGTACGTACGTCCGTTCGTTAGTTCGTTCGTCCGTTCTTAATTACTTACGTACGTTCGTTTGTTCTTTCGTTCGTTCGTGGATTCTTCTATTCGTACGTACGTCCGTACGTACGTTCGTTCGCTCAATCTTTCGTACCTACGTACGTACGTTCGTTCGTTATTTCGTACGTTCGTATGTTCGATCGTTCATACGTATTTACGGACGTTCGTTCGTTCATTCGTACGTATGAACGTACGTACAAACGTACGTTCGTTTGTTCGTTGCTTCGTTCGTTCGTTCACTCGTTCGTTCGTTCACTCGTTCGTTCGTATGCACGTACGTACGTTCGTTCGTTCGGTCGGTCGTTCGTACTTACGTACACACGTATGTACGTATATACGTATATACGTGTGTACGTATGTACGTACATACGTGTGTACGTACATATGTGTGTACGTACGTACGTACATTTGTTCGTTCCTTCGCACGTACGTACGTACGTTCGTTCGTTCCTTCGTACGTACGTTTGTTCTTTCGATCATTCCTTCGTGTTTACGTTCATTCGTTCGTTCATTCCTTCGTCCGTTCGTTCGTTCGAGCGTACGTACGTTCGTTTCTCCATTCGTACGTACGTACTTAGGTACTATTTACGTACGTTCGTACATAGCTACGTACATTCGTTCCTTCGCTCGTTCGTTCATACGCACTTATCTACGTACGTACGTTCGTTCGCTAGTTCCTTCGTTCGTTCGTTCGTATGTACATACGTACGTAAGATCGTTCGTTCGTTCGTTCTTTGGTTCCTTCATTCATTCATTCATTCGTTCTTTCTTTCCTTCGTACGTACATACGTTCGTTCGTTCGTTCGTTCGTAAGTACTTACGTACGTACATACGTACTTTCGTTTGTACTGACGGACGTATGTACGTACGTTCGTTCGTAAATTCGTTCGTTCGTAAGTACGTACATTCCTAAGTACCTACTTACGTACGTTCGTTCTTTCGTTCGTTCGTTGGATCGTTCGCTCATTCGTACGTACGTACTTACGTACGTTCGTTCATTCGTTCTTACTTACGTACGTTCGTACGTACATACGTTCGGTCGTTCGTTCGTTCATTGTGCACTCGTACGCACGTACGTTCGTTCGTTCGATCGTACGTTCGTAGGTACGTACGTTCCAACGTTCGTTCGTTCTTTCGTTCTTGCGTAAGTTCGTCCATTCGTTTGCTCGTTCGTACAAATGTACATTCCCACGTTCGTTTTTGCATTCGTTCATTCGTACTTAAGTACGTACGTAAGTTCATTTGTTCGTACGTTCGTTCGGTCGTACGTTCGTACATACGTACGTACATACGTGTGTACGTACGTACGTATGTTCGTTATTTATTTCGTAGGTAAGTACGTACGTACGTTTGTTCGTTCGATCATTCGTTCGTTCGTTCGTTCATTCCTTCATTTCGTTCGTTCATTCGTTTGTACGTACGTACGTACTATCGTTCGTTCGTACATATGTACGTACGTTCATTCACCCGTTCGTTCCTTCGTTCGTACGTGGGGACGTATGTAGATGCTTTCGTTCGTTTATTCGTCCGTTGGTACGTACATGCATTTGTTCGTTCGTTTTTTCATACGTACGTACGTACGTTCGTACTGAGGTAAGTTCGTTTCGTCGTTCGTTCGTTCGTACGTACGTATGTACGAACTTTCGTTCGTTCGTTCCTTCGGACATAACGTTCGTTCCTTCGGACATAACGTTCGTTCTTTCTTTCGTGCATTCGTACGTACGTACGTTCGTTCGTACTTTCGTTCTATCGTTCGTACGTACATATGTACGTACGTTCGTTCTTTCGTTCGTTTATTCGTTCGTAAACACTTACGTACGTATATACGTTCGTTCGTTTGTACGTGCGTACGTCCGTACGTTCGTTCCATCGTTCGTTCGTTCGTTCTTTCATGCATTCGTACGTACGTATCTACATTCTTTCTGTAGTTCATTTGTTCGTTCCTTCCTTCCTTCAAACCTACGTACGTACGTTCCTACGTTCGTTTCTTCGTACGTTCCTACGTTCGTTCTTTCGATCGTTCGTTCGTGCGTTCGTTCGTGCGTACGTACTTACGTGCATACATACGGACGTATGTTCGTTCGTATATACGTACGTATGTACGTACGTTCGTTCGTTCGTTCGTAAGTTCTTACGTACCTTCGTTTTTTCTTTCCTTCGTTCGGGCCTTCGTTTGTACGTATGTACGCAAGTTCATTCGTTATTTTGTTCGTAAGGACGTACGTTCCTACGTTCGTTCTTGCGTTCGTTCGTACGTTCGCTCGTTCCTTCATTTCGTTCGTTCGTTCGTTCGTTCTTTTGTACGTACGTACGTACTTTCGTTAGTTCGTACATTCGTACGTATGTTCATTCGCCCGATCGTTCCTTCGTTCGTACGTGCGGACGTATGTAGATGCTTTCATTCGTTCGTTCGTACGTACATACGTACGTACGTTCGTTCGATCGATTTCTCGTTCTTTCATACGTACATACTGAGATACGTTCGTATGTATGATCGTTCTTTCGTTCATTCATTCGTTCGTAAATACTTATCTACGTACCTATATACGTTCGTTCTTTTGTACGTGCGTACGTACCCTAGATCGTTCGATCTTTCGTGCGTTCGTACGTTCGATCTTTAGTTCATTTGCTCATTCGTTCGTTCGTTCCTTCGAACCTACGTACGTTCCTACGCTCGTTCGTTCGTTCGCGCGTACGTACATTCGTATATACGTGCGTACGTACGTACGTTCGTTCGATCGTTCGTTCGTTCTTTCGTGCATTCGTACGTACATACGTGCGTTCTTTCTTTAGTTCATTTGTTCGTTCGTTCGTTCGTTCGCTTGTTCGTTCCTTCGAACCTACGTACGTACGTTCGTACATTCGCACATTCGTTCGTTCATTCGTTCCTTCGTACGTTCCTACGTTCGTTCTTTCGATCGTTCGTTCGTGCGTACGTACTTACGTACCTACATACGGACGTATGTTCGTTCGTATATACGTACGTATGTACGTACGTTCGTTCGTTCGTTCGTTCGTAAGTTCTTACGTACCTTCGTTTTTTCTTTCCTTCGTTCGGGCCTTCGTTTGTACGTATGTACGCAAGTTCATTCGTTATTTTGTTCGTAAGGACGTACGTTCCTACGTCCGTTCTTGCGTTCGTTCGTACGTTCGCTCGTTCCTTCATTTCGTTCGTTCGTTCGTTCGTTCGTTCTTTTGTACGTACGTACGTACTTACGTTAGTTCGTACATTCGTACGTATGTTCATTCGCCCGATCGTTCCTTCGTTCGTACGTGCGGACGTATGTAGATGCTTTCATTCGTTCGTTCGTACGTACATACGTACGTACGTTCGTTCGATCGATTTCTCGTTCTTTCATACGTACATACTGAGATACGTTCGTACGTATGATCCTTCTTTCGTTCATTCATTCGTTCGTAAATACTTATCTACGTACCTATATACGTTCGTTCTTTTGTACGTGCGTACGTACCCTAGATCGTTCGATCTTTCGTGCGTTCGTACGTTCGATCTTTAGTTCATTTGCTCATTCGTTCGTTCGTTCCTTCGAACCTACGTACGTTCCTACGCTCGTTCGTTCGTTCGCGAGTACGTACATTCGTATATACGTGCGTACGTACGTACGTTCGTTCGATCGTTCGTTCGTTCTTTCGTGCATTCGTACGTACATACGTACGTTCTTTCTTTAGTTCATTTGTTCGTTCGTTCGTTCGTTCGTTTGTTCGTTCCTTCGAACCTACGTACGTACGTTAGTACATTCGCACATTCGTTCGTTCATTCGTTCCTTCGTACGTTCCTACGTTCGTTCTTTCGATCGTTCGTTCGTGCGTACGTACTTACGTACCTACATACGTGAGTACGTTCGGTCGTTCGTATATACTTACGTATGTACGTACGTCCGTTCGTTAGTTCGTTCGTCCGTTCTTAATTACTTACGTACGTTCGTTTGTTCTTTCGTTCGTTCGTGGATTCTTCTATTCGTACGTACGTCCGTACGTACGTTCGTTCGCTCAATCTTTCGTACCTACGTACGTACGTTCGTTCGTTATTTCGTACGTTCGTATGTTCGATCGTTCATACGTATTTACGGACGTTCGTTCGTTCATTCGTACGTATGAACGTACGTACAAACGTACGTTCGTTTGTTCGTTGCTTCGTTCGTTCGTTCACTCGTTCGTTCGTTCACTCGTTCGTTCGTATGCACGTACGTACGTTCGTTCGTTCGGTCGGTCGTTCGTACTTACGTACACACGTATGTACGTATATACGTATATACGTGTGTACGTATGTACGTACATACGTGTGTACGTACATATGTGTGTACGTACGTACGTACATTTGTTCGTTCCTTCGCACGTACGTACGTACGTTCGTTCGTTCCTTCGTACGTACGTTTGTTCTTTCGATCATTCCTTCGTGTTTACGTTCATTCGTTCGTTCATTCCTTCGTCCGTTCGTTCGTTCGAGCGTACGTACGTTCGTTTCTCCATTCGTACGTACGTACTTAGGTACTATTTACGTACGTTCGTACATAGCTACGTACATTCGTTCCTTCGCTCGTTCGTTCATACGCACTTATCTACGTACGTACGTTCGTTCGCTAGTTCCTTCGTTCGTTCGTTCGTATGTACATACGTACGTAAGATCGTTCGTTCGTTCGTTCTTTGGTTCCTTCATTCATTCATTCATTCGTTCTTTCTTTCCTTCGTACGTACATACGTTCGTTCGTTCGTTCGTTCGTAAGTACTTACGTACGTACATACGTACTTTCGTTTGTACTGACGGACGTATGTACGTACGTTCGTTCGTAAATTCGTTCGTTCGTTCGTAAGTACGTACATTCATAAGTACCTACTTACGTACGTTCGTTCTTTCGTTCGTTCGTTGGATCGTTCGCTCATTCGTACGTACGTACTTACGTACGTTCGTTCATTCGTTCTTACTTACGTACGTTCGTACGTACATACGTTCGGTCGTTCGTTCGTTCATTGTGCACTCGTACGCACGTACGTTCGTTCGTTCGATCGTACGTTCGTAGGTACGTACGTTCCAACGTTCGTTCGTTCTTTCGTTCTTGCGTAAGTTCGTCCATTCGTTTGCTCGTTCGTACAAATGTACATTCCCACGTTCGTTTTTGCATTCGTTCATTCGTACTTAAGTACGTACGTAAGTTCATTTGTTCGTACGTTCGTTCGGTCGTACGTTCGTACATACGTACGTACATACGTGTGTACGTACGTACGTATGTTCGTTATTTATTTCGTAGGTAAGTACGTACGTACGTTTGTTCGTTCGATCATTCGTTCGTTCGTTCGTTCATTCCTTCATTTCGTTCGTTCATTCGTTTGTACGTACGTACGTACTATCGTTCGTTCGTACATATGTACGTACGTTCATTCACCCGTTCGTTCCTTCGTTCGTACGTGGGGACGTATGTAGATGCTTTCGTTCGTTTATTCGTCCGTTGGTACGTACATGCATTTGTTCGTTCGTTCTTTCATACGTACGTACGTACGTTCGTACTGAGGTAAGTTCGTTTCCTCGTTCGTTCGTTCGTACGTACGTATGTACGAACTTTCGTTCGTTCGTTCCTTCGGACATAACGTTCGTTCCTTCGGACATAACGTTCGTTCTTTCTTTCGTGCATTCGTACGTACGTACGTTCGTTCGTACTTTCGTTCTATCGTTCGTACGTACATATGTACGTACGTTCGTTCTTTCGTTCGTTTATTCGTTCGTAAACACTTACGTACGTATATACGTTCGTTCGTTTGTACGTGCGTACGTCCGTACGTTCGTTCCATCGTTCGTTCGTTCGTTCTTTCATGCATTCGTACGTACGTATCTACATTCTTTCTGTAGTTCATTTGTTCGTTCCTTCCTTCCTTCAAACCTACGTACGTACGTTCCTACGTTCGTTTCTTCGTACGTTCCTACGTTCGTTCTTTCGATCGTTCGTTCGTGCGTTCGTTCGTGCGTACGTACTTACGTGCATACATACGGACGTATGTTCGTTCGTATATACGTACGTATGTACGTACGTTCGTTCGTTCGTTCGTAAGTTCTTACGTACCTTCGTTTTTTCTTTCCTTCGTTCGGGCCTTCGTTTGTACGTATGTACGCAAGTTCATTCGTTATTTTGTTCGTAAGGACGTACGTTCCTACGTTCGTTCTTGCGTTCGTTCGTACGTTCGCTCGTTCCTTCATTTCGTTCGTTCGTTCGTTCGTTCTTTTGTACGTACGTACGTACTTTCGTTAGTTCGTACATTCGTACGTATGTTCATTCGCCCGATCGTTCCTTCGTTCGTACGTGCGGACGTATGTAGATGCTTTCATTCGTTCGTTCGTACGTACATACGTACGTACGTTCGTTCGATCGATTTCTCGTTCTTTCATACGTACATACTGAGATACGTTCGTATGTATGATCGTTCTTTCGTTCATTCATTCGTTCGTAAATACTTATCTACGTACCTATATACGTTCGTTCTTTTGTACGTGCGTACGTACCCTAGATCGTTCGATCTTTCGTGCGTTCGTACGTTCGATCTTTAGTTCATTTGCTCATTCGTTCGTTCGTTCCTTCGAACCTACGTACGTTCCTACGCTCGTTCGTTCGTTCGCGCGTACGTACATTCGTATATACGTGCGTACGTACGTACGTTCGTTCGATCGTTCGTTCGTTCTTTCGTGCATTCGTACGTACATACGTGCGTTCTTTCTTTAGTTCATTTGTTCGTTCGTTCGTTCGTTCGCTTGTTCGTTCCTTCGAACCTACGTACGTACGTTCGTACATTCGCACATTCGTTCGTTCATTCGTTCCTTCGTACGTTCCTACGTTCGTTCTTTCGATCGTTCGTTCGTGCGTACGTACTTACGTACCTACATACGGACGTATGTTCGTTCGTATATACGTACGTATGTACGTACGTTCGTTCGTTCGTTCGTAAGTTCTTACGTACCTTCGTTTTTTCTTTCCTTCGTTCGGGCCTTCGTTTGTACGTATGTACGCAAGTTCATTCGTTATTTTGTTCGTAAGGACGTACGTTCCTACGTCCGTTCTTGCGTTCGTTCGTACGTTCGCTCGTTCCTTCATTTCGTTCGTTCGTTCGTTCGTTCGTTCTTTTGTACGTACGTACGTACTTACGTTAGTTCGTACATTCGTACGTATGTTCATTCGCCCGATCGTTCCTTCGTTCGTACGTGCGGACGTATGTAGATGCTTTCATTCGTTCGTTCGTACGTACATACGTACGTACGTTCGTTCGATCGATTTCTCGTTCTTTCATACGTACATACTGAGATACGTTCGTACGTATGATCCTTCTTTCGTTCATTCATTCGTTCGTAAATACTTATCTACGTACCTATATACGTTCGTTCTTTTGTACGTGCGTACGTACCCTAGATCGTTCGATCTTTCGTGCGTTCGTACGTTCGATCTTTAGTTCATTTGCTCATTCGTTCGTTCGTTCCTTCGAACCTACGTACGTTCCTACGCTCGTTCGTTCGTTCGCGAGTACGTACATTCGTATATACGTGCGTACGTACGTACGTTCGTTCGATCGTTCGTTCGTTCTTTCGTGCATTCGTACGTACATACGTACGTTCTTTCTTTAGTTCATTTGTTCGTTCGTTCGTTCGTTCGTTTGTTCGTTCCTTCGAACCTACGTACGTACGTTAGTACATTCGCACATTCGTTCGTTCATTCGTTCCTTCGTACGTTCCTACGTTCGTTCTTTCGATCGTTCGTTCGTGCGTACGTACTTACGTACCTACATACGTGAGTACGTTCGTTCGTTCGTATATACTTACGTATGTACGTACGTCCGTTCGTTAGTTCGTTCGTCCGTTCTTAATTACTTACGTACGTTCGTTTGTTCTTTCGTTCGTTCGTGGATTCTTCTATTCGTACGTACGTCCGTACGTACGTTCGTTCGCTCAATCTTTCGTACCTACGTACGTACGTTCGTTCGTTATTTCGTACGTTCGTATGTTCGATCGTTCATACGTATTTACGGACGTTCGTTCGTTCATTCGTACGTATGAACGTACGTACAAACGTACGTTCGTTTGTTCGTTGCTTCGTTCGTTCGTTCACTCGTTCGTTCGTTCACTCGTTCGTTCGTATGCACGTACGTACGTTCGTTCGTTCGGTCGGTCGTTCGTACTTACGTACACACGTATGTACGTATATACGTATATACGTGTGTACGTATGTACGTACATACGTGTGTACGTACATATGTGTGTACGTACGTACGTACATTTGTTCGTTCCTTCGCACGTACGTACGTACGTTCGTTCGTTCCTTCGTACGTACGTTTGTTCTTTCGATCATTCCTTCGTGTTTACGTTCATTCGTTCGTTCATTCCTTCGTCCGTTCGTTCGTTCGAGCGTACGTACGTTCGTTTCTCCATTCGTACGTACGTACTTAGGTACTATTTACGTACGTTCGTACATAGCTACGTACATTCGTTCCTTCGCTCGTTCGTTCATACGCACTTATCTACGTACGTACGTTCGTTCGCTAGTTCCTTCGTTCGTTCGTTCGTATGTACATACGTACGTAAGATCGTTCGTTCGTTCGTTCTTTGGTTCCTTCATTCATTCATTCATTCGTTCTTTCTTTCCTTCGTACGTACATACGTTCGTTCGTTCGTTCGTTCGTAAG
The DNA here is from genome assembly GCF_046866305.1 of Octopus bimaculoides. Lineage (NCBI taxonomy): Eukaryota > Metazoa > Mollusca > Cephalopoda > Octopoda > Octopodidae > Octopus > Octopus bimaculoides. The sequence goes on from NC_142951.1 coordinate 9,943,797, forward strand.
TACTTACGTACGTACATACGTACTTTCGTTTGTACTGACGGACGTATGTACGTACGTTCGTTCGTAAATTCGTTCGTTCGTTCGTAAGTACGTACATTCATAAGTACCTACTTACGTACGTTCGTTCTTTCGTTCGTTCGTTGGATCGTTCGCTCATTCGTACGTACGTACTTACGTACGTTCGTTCATTCGTTCTTACTTACGTACGTTCGTACGTACATACGTTCGGTCGTTCGTTCGTTCATTGTGCACTCGTACGCACGTACGTTCGTTCGTTCGATCGTACGTTCGTAGGTACGTACGTTCCAACGTTCGTTCGTTCTTTCGTTCTTGCGTAAGTTCGTCCATTCGTTTGCTCGTTCGTACAAATGTACATTCCCACGTTCGTTTTTGCATTCGTTCATTCGTACTTAAGTACGTACGTAAGTTCATTTGTTCGTACGTTCGTTCGGTCGTACGTTCGTACATACGTACGTACATACGTGTGTACGTACGTACGTATGTTCGTTATTTATTTCGTAGGTAAGTACGTACGTACGTTTGTTCGTTCGATCATTCGTTCGTTCGTTCGTTCATTCCTTCATTTCGTTCGTTCATTCGTTTGTACGTACGTACGTACTATCGTTCGTTCGTACATATGTACGTACGTTCATTCACCCGTTCGTTCCTTCGTTCGTACGTGGGGACGTATGTAGATGCTTTCGTTCGTTTATTCGTCCGTTGGTACGTACATGCATTTGTTCGTTCGTTCTTTCATACGTACGTACGTACGTTCGTACTGAGGTAAGTTCGTTTCCTCGTTCGTTCGTTCGTACGTACGTATGTACGAACTTTCGTTCGTTCGTTCCTTCGGACATAACGTTCGTTCCTTCGGACATAACGTTCGTTCTTTCTTTCGTGCATTCGTACGTACGTACGTTCGTTCGTACTTTCGTTCTATCGTTCGTACGTACATATGTACGTACGTTCGTTCTTTCGTTCGTTTATTCGTTCGTAAACACTTACGTACGTATATACGTTCGTTCGTTTGTACGTGCGTACGTCCGTACGTTCGTTCCATCGTTCGTTCGTTCGTTCTTTCATGCATTCGTACGTACGTATCTACATTCTTTCTGTAGTTCATTTGTTCGTTCCTTCCTTCCTTCAAACCTACGTACGTACGTTCCTACGTTCGTTTCTTCGTACGTTCCTACGTTCGTTCTTTCGATCGTTCGTTCGTGCGTTCGTTCGTGCGTACGTACTTACGTGCTTACATACGGACGTATGTTCGTTCGTATATACGTACGTATGTACGTACGTTCGTTCGTTCGTTTGTAAGTTCTTACGTACCTTCGTTTTTTCTTTCCTTCGTTCGGGCCTTCGTTTGTACGTATGTACGCAAGTTCATTCGTTATTTTGTTCGTAAGGACGTACGTTCCTACGTTCGTTCTTGCGTTCGTTCGTACGTTCGCTCGTTCCTTCATTTCGTTCGTTCGTTCGTTCGTTCTTTTGTACGTACGTACGTACTTTCGTTAGTTCGTACATTCGTACGTATGTTCATTCGCCCGATCGTTCCTTCGTTCGTACGTGCGGACGTATGTAGATGCTTTCATTCGTTCGTTCGTACGTACATACGTACGTACGTTCGTTCGATCGATTTCTCGTTCTTTCATACGTACATACTGAGATACGTTCGTACGTATGATCGTTCTTTCGTTCATTCATTCGTTCGTAAATACTTATCTACGTACCTATATACGTTCGTTCTTTTGTACGTGCGTACGTACCCTAGATCGTTCGATCTTTCGTGCGTTCGTACGTTCGATCTTTAGTTCATTTGCTCATTCGTTCGTTCGTTCCTTCGAACCTACGTACGTTCCTACGCTCGTTCGTTCGTTCGTTCGCGCGTACGTACATTTGTATATACGTGCGTACGTACGTACGTTCGTTCGATCGTTCGTTCGTTCTTTCGTGCATTCGTACGTACATACGTACGTTCTTTCTTTAGTTCATTTGTTCGTTCGTTCGTTCGTTCGTTTGTTCGTTCCTTCGAACCTACGTACGTACGTTCGTACATTCGCACATTCGTTCGTTCATTCGTTCCTTCGTACGTTCCTACGTTCGTTCTTTCGATCGTTCGTTCGTGCGTACGTACTTACGTACCTACATACGTGAGTACGTTCGTTCGTTCGTATATACTTACGTATGTACGTACGTCCGTTCGTTAGTTCGTTCGTCCGTTCTTAATTACTTACGTACGTTCGTTTGTTCTTTCGTTCGTTCGTGGATTCTTCTATTCGTACGTACGTCCGTACGTACGTTCGTTCGCTCAATCTTTCGTACCTACGTACGTACGTTCGTTCGTTATTTCGTACGTTCGTATGTTCAATCGTTCATACGTATTTACGGACGTTCGTTCGTTCATTCGTACGTATGAACGTACGTACAAACGTACGTTCGTTTGTTCGTTGCTTCGTTCGTTCGTTCACTCGTTCGTTCGTATGCACGTACGTACGTTCGTTCGTTCGGTCGGTCGTTCGTACTTACGTACACACGTATGTACGTATATACGTACATACGTGTGTACGTATGTACGTACATACGTGTGTACGTACATATGTGTGTACGTACGTACGTACATTTGTTCGTTCCTTCTCACGTACGTACGTACGTACGTTCGTTCGTTATTTCGTACGTTCGTATGTTCGATCGTTCATACGTATTTACGGACGTTCGTTCGTTCATTCGTACGTATGAACGTACGTACAAACGTACGTTCGTTTGTTCGTTGTTTCGTTCTTTCGTTCATTCGTTCACTCGTTCGTTCGTATGCACGTACGTACGTTCGTTCGTTTGTTCGGTCGTTCGTACTTACGTACATACGTATGTATGTACGTATGTACGTATATACGTACATACGTGTGTACGTATGAACGTATGTACGTATATACGTACATACGTGTGTACGTATATACGTACATACGTGTGTACGTATGTACGTACGTACGTGTGTACGTATGTACGTACATATGTGTGTACGTACGTACGTACGTTTGTTCGTTCTTTCGCACGTACGTACGTACGTACGTTCGTTCGTTCCTTCGTACGTACGTTTGTTCGTTCGATCATTCGTTCGTGTTTACGTTCATTCGTTCGTTCGTTCCTTCGTACGTACGTTTGTTCGTTCGATCATTCGTTCGTGTTTACGTTCATTCGTTCGTTCATTCCTTCGTCCGTTCGTTCGAGCGTACGTACGTTCGTTTCTCCATTCGTACGTACGTACTTAGGTACGTATTTACATACATTCGGACATAGCTACGTACATTCGTTCCTTCGCTCGTTCGTTCATACGCACTTATCTACGTACGTACGTACGTTCGTTCTTTGGTTCCTTCATTCATTCTTTCGTTCTTTCTTTCCTTCGTACGTACATACGTTCGTTCGTTCGTAAGTACTTACGTACGTACATACGTACGTTCGTTTGTACACACGGACGTATGTACGTACGTTCGTTCGTAAATTCGTTCGTTCGTTCGTAAGTACGTACATTCATAAGTACCTACTTACGTACGTTCGTTCTTTCGTTCGTTCGTTCTTTCGTTCGTTCGTTGGATCGTTCGCTCATTCGTACGTACGTACTTACGTACGTTCGTTCATTCGTTCTTACTTACGTACGTGCGAACGTACATACGTTCGGTCGTTCGTTCGTTCAATGTGCATTCGTACGCACGTACGTTCGTTCGTTCGATCGTACGTTCGTAGGTACGTACGTTCCAACGTTCGTTCGTTCTTTCGTTCTTGCGTAAGTTCGTCCATTCGTTCGCTCGTTCGTACGAACGTACATTCCTACGATCGTTTTTGCATTCGTTCATTCGTACTTAAGTACGTACGTTCGTTCGATCGTACATACGTAATTAGGTACATACGATATTTAGTTCGTTCTTACGTACGTACGTAAGTTCATTTGTACGTACATGCGTTTGTTCGTTCGTTCTTTCATACGTACGTACGTACGTGCGTACTGAGGTAAGTTCGTTTCCTCGTTCGTTCGTTCGTACGTACGTATGTACGGACTTTCGTTCGTTCGTTCCTTCGGACATAACGTTTGTTCTTTCTTTCGTGCATTCGTACGTACGTACGTTCGTTCGTACTTTCGTTCTGTCGTTCGTACGTACATATGTACGTACGTTCGTTCTTTCGTTCGTTTATTCGTTCGTAAACACCTACGTACGTATATACGTTCGTTCGTTTGTACGTGCGTACGTCCGTACGTTCGTTCTTTCATGCATTTGTACGTACGTATCTACATTCTTTCTGTAGTTCATTTGTTCGTTCCTTCCTTCCTTCAAACCTACGTACGTACGTTCCTACGTTCATTTCTTCGTACGTTCCTACGTTCGTTCTTTCGATCGTTCGTTCGTGCGTTCGTTCGTGCGTACGTACTTACGTGCATACATACGGACGTATGTTCGTTCGTATATACGTACGTATGTACGTACGTTCGTTCGTTCGTTCGTAAGTTCTTACGTACCTTCGTTTTTTCTTTCCTTCGTTCGGGCCTTCGTTTGTACGTATGTACGCAAGTTCATTCGTTATTTTGTTCGTAAGGACGTACGTTCCTACGTTCGTTCTTGCGTTCGTTCGTAAGTTCGCTCGTTCCTTCATTTCGTTCGTTCGTTCGTTCGTTCGTTCTTTTGTACGTACGTACGTACTTTCGTTAGTTCGTACATTCGTACGTATGTTCATTCGCCCGATCGTTCCTTCGTTCGTACGTGCGGACGTATGTAGATGCTTTCATTCGTTCGTTCGTACGTACATACGTACGTACGTTCGTTCGATCGATTTCTCGTTCTTTCATACGTACATACTGAGATACGTTCGTATGTATGATCGTTCTTTCGTTCATTCATTCGTTCGTAAATACTTATCTACGTACCTATATACGTTCGTTCTTTTGTACGTGCGTACGCACCCTAGATCGTTCGATCTTTCGTGCGTTCGTACGTTCGATCTTTAGTTCATTTGCTCATTCGTTCGTTCGTTCCTTCGAACCTACGTACGTTCCTACGCTCGTTCGTTCGTTCGCGCGTACGTACATTCGTATATACGTGCGTACGTACGTACGTTCGTTCGATCGTTCGTTCGTTCTTTCGTGCATTCGTACGTACATACGTACGTTCTTTCTTTAGTTCATTTGTTCGTTCGTTCGTTCGTTCGTTTGTTCGTTCCTTCGAACCTACGTACGTACGTTCGTACATTCGCACATTCGTTCGTTCATTCGTTCCTTCGTACGTTCCTACGTTCGTTCTTTCGATCGTTCGTTCGTGCGTACGTACTTACGTACCTACATACGTGAGTACGTTCGTTCGTTCGTATATACTTACGTATGTACGTACGTCCGTTCGTTAGTTCGTTCGTCCGTTCTTAATTACTTACGTACGTTCGTTTGTTCTTTCGTTCGTTCGTGGATTCTTCTATTCGTACGTACGTCCGTACGTACGTTCGTTCGCTCAATCTTTCGTACCTACGTACGTACGTTCGTTCGTTATTTCGTACGTTCGTATGTTCGATCGTTCATACGTATTTACGGACGTTCGTTCGTTCATTCGTACGTATGAACGTACGTACAAACGTACGTTCGTTTGTTCGTTGCTTCGTTCGTTCGTTCACTCGTTCGTTCGTTCACTCGATCGTTCGTATGCACGTACGTACGTTCGTTCGTTCGGTCGGTCGTTCGTACTTACGTACACACGTATGTACGTATATACGTACATACGTGTGTACGTATGTACGTACATACGTGTGTACGTACATATGTGTGTACGTACGTACGTACATTTGTTCGTTCCTTCGCACGCACGTACGTACGTACGTTCGTTCGTTCCTTCGTACGTACGTTTGTTCTTTCGATCATTCGTTCGTGTTTACGTTCATTCGTTCGTTCATTCCTTCGTCCGTTCGTTCGTTCGAGCGTACGTACGTTCGTTTCTCCATTCGTACGTACGTACTTAGGTACTATTTACGTACGTTCGTACATAGCTACGTACATTCGTTCCTTCGCTCGTTCGTTCATACGCACTTATCTACGTACGTACGTACGTTCGTTCGCTAGTTCCTTCGTTCGTTCGTTCGTATGTACATACGTATGTAAGATCGTTCGTTCGTTCGTTCTTTGGTTCCTTCATTCCTTCATTCATTCGTTCTTTCTTTCGTTCGTACGTACATACGTTCGTTCGTTCGTTCGTTCGTAAGTACTTACGTACGTACATACGTACTTTCGTTTGTACACACGGACGTATGTACGTACGTTCGTTCGTAAATTCGTTCGTTCGTTCGTAAGTACGTACATTCATAAGTACCTACTTACGTACGTTCGTTCTTTCGTTCGTTCGTTGGATCGTTCGCTCATTCGTACGTACGTACTTACGTACGTTCGTTCATTCGTTCTTACTTACGTACGTTCGTACGTACATACGTTCGGTCGTTCGTTCGTTCATTGTGCATTCGTACGCACGTACGTTCGTTCGTTCGATCGTACGTTCGTAGGTACGTACGTTCCAACGTTCGTTCGTTCTTTCGTTCTTGCGTAAGTTCGTCCATTCGTTTGCTCGTTCGTACGAATGTACATTCCCACGTTCGTTTTTGCATTCGTTCATTCGTACTTAAGTACGTACGTTCGTTCGATCGTACATACGTAATTACGTACATACGATATTTAGTTCGTTCTTACGTACGTACGTAAGTTCATTTGTTCCTACGTTCGTTCGGTCGTACGTTCGTACATACGTACGTACATACGTACGTACATACGTGTGTACGTACGTACGTATGTTCGTTCTTTATTTCGTAGGTAAGTACGTACGTACGTTTGTTCGTTCGATCATTCGTTCGTTCGTTCGTTCATTCCTTCATTTCGTTCGTTCATTCGTTTGTACGTACGTACGTACTATCGTTCGTTCGTACATATGTACGTACGTTCATTCACCCGTTCGTTCCTTTGTTCGTACGTGGGGACGTATGTAGATGCTTTCGTTCGTTTATTCGTCCGTTCGTACGTACATGCGTTTGTTCGTTCGTTCTTTCATACGTACGTACGTACGTGCGTACTGAGGTAAGTTCGTTTCCTCGTTCGTTCGTTCGTACGTACGTATGTACGAACTTTCGTTCGTTCGTTCCTTCGGACATAACGTTCGTTCTTTCTTTCGTGCATTCGTACGTACGTACGTTCGTTCGTACTTTCGTTCTGTCGTTCGTACGTACATATGTATGTACGTTCGTTCTTTCGTTCGTTTATTCGTTCGTAAACACTTACGTACGTATATACGTTCGTTCGTTTGTACGTGCGTACGTCCGTACGTTCGTTCCATCGTTCGTTCGTTCGTTCTTTCATGCATTCGTACGTACGTATCTACATTCTTTCTGTAGTTCATTTGTTCGTTCCTTCCTTCCTTCAAACCTACGTACGTACGTTCCTACGTTCGTTTCTTCGTACGTTCCTACGTTCGTTCTTTCGATCGTTCGTTCGTGCGTTCGTTCGTGCGTACGTACTTACGTGCTTACATACGGACGTATGTTCGTTCGTATATACGTACGTATGTACGTTCGTTCGTTCGTAAGTTCTTACGTACCTTCGTTTTTTCTTTCCTTCGTTCGGGCCTTCGTTTGTACGTATGTACGCAAGTTCATTCGTTATTTTGTTCGTAAGGACGTACGTTCCTACGTTCGTTCTTGCGTTCGTTCGTACGTTCGCTCGTTCCTTCATTTCGTTCGTTCGTTCGTTCGTTCTTTTGTACGTACGTACGTACTTTCGTTAGTTCGTACATTCGTACGTATGTTCATTCGCCCGATCGTTCCTTCGTTCGTACGTGCGGACGTATGTAGATGCTTTCATTCGTTCGTTCGTACGTACATACGTACGTACGTTCGTTCGATCGATTTCTCGTTCTTTCATACGTACATACTGAGATACGTTCGTACGTATGATCGTTCTTTCGTTCATTCATTCGTTCGTAAATACTTATCTACGTACCTATATACGTTCGTTCTTTTGTACGTGCGTACGTACCCTAGATCGTTCGTTCTTTCGTGCGTTCGTACGTTCGATCTTTAGTTCATTTGCTCATTCGTTCGTTCGTGGATACTTCTATTCGTACGTACGTCCGTACGTACGTTCGTTCGCTCAATCTTTCGTACCTACGTACGTACGTTCGTTCGTTATTTCGTACGTTCGTATGTTCGATCGTTCATACGTATTTACGGACGTTCGTTCGTTCATTCGTACGTATGAACGTACGTACAAACGTACGTTCGTTTGTTCGTTGCTTCGTTCGTTCGTTCACTCGTTCGTTCGTATGCACGTACGTACGTTCGTTCGTTCGGTCGGTCGTTCGTACTTACGTACACACGTATGTACGTATATACGTACATAAGTGTGTACGTATGTACGTACATACGTGTGTACGTACATATGTGTGTACGTACGTACGTACATTTGTTCGTTCCTTCGCACGTACGTACGTACGTACGTACGTTCGTTCCTTCGTACGTACGTTTATTCTTTCGATCATTCGTTCGTGTTTACGTTCGTTCGTTCGTTCATTCCTTCGTCCGTTCGTTCGTTCGAGCGTACGTACGTTCGTTTCTCCATTCGTACGTACGTACTTAGGTACTATTTACGTACGTTCGTACATAGCTACGTACATTCGTTCCTTCGCTCGTTCGTTCATACGCACTTATCTACGTACGTACGTACGTTCGTTCGCTAGTTCCTTCGTTCGTTCGTTCGTATGTACATACGTACGTAAGATCGTTCGTTCGTTCGTTCTTTGGTTCCTTCATTCATTCATTCATTCGTTCTTTCTTTCGTTCGTACGTACATACGTTCGTTCGTTCGTTCGTTCGTAAGTACTTACGTACGTACATACGTACTTTCGTTTGTACACACGGACGTATGTACGTACGTTCGTTCGTAAATTTGTTCGTTCGTTCGTAAGTACGTACATTCATAAGTACCTACTTACGTACGTTCGTTCTTTCGTTCGTTCGTTGGATCGTTCGCTCATTCGTACGTACGTACTTACGTACGTTCGTTCATTCGTTCTTACTTACGTACGTTCGTACGTACATACGTTCGGTCGTTCGTTCGTTCATTGTGCATTCGTACGCACGTACGTTCGTTCGTTCGATCGTACGTTCGTAGGTACGTACGTTCCAAGGTTCGTTCGTTCTTTCGTTCTTGCGTAAGTTCGTCCATTCGTTTGCTCGTTCGTACGAATGTACATTCCCACGTTCGTTTTTGCATTCGTTCATTCGTACTTAAGTACGTACGTTCGTTCGATCGTACATACGTAATTACGTACATACGATATTTAGTTCGTTCTTACGTACGTACGTAAGTTCATTTGTTCGTACGTTCGTTCGGTCGTACGTTCGTACATACGTACGTACATACGTACGTACATACGTGTGTACGTACATACGTATGTTCGTTCTTTATTTCGTAGGTAAGTACGTACGTTTGTTCGTTCGATCATTCGTTCGTTCGTTCGTTCATTCCTTCATTTCCTTCGTTCATTCGTTTGTACGTACGTACGTACTATCGTTCGTTCGTACATATGTACGTACGTTCATTCACCCGTTCGTTCCTTCGTTCGTACGTGGGGACGTATGTAGATGCTTTCGTTCGTTTATTCGTCCGTTCGTACGTACATGCGTTTGTTCGTTCGTTCTTTCATACGTACGTACGTACGTGCGTACTGAGGTAAGTTCGTTTCCTCGTTCGTTCGTTCGTACGTACGTATGTACGAACTTTCGTTCGTTCGTTCCTTCGGACATAACGTTCGTTCTTTCTTTCGTGCATTCGTACGTACGTACGTTCGTTCGTACTTTCGTTCTGTCGTTCGTACGTACATATGTATGTACGTTCGTTCTTTCGTTCGTTTATTCGTTCGTAAACACTTACGTACGTATATACGTTCGTTCGTTTGTACGTGCGTACGTCCGTACGTTCGTTCCATCGTTCGTTCGTTCGTTCTTTCATGCATTCGTACGTACGTATCTACATTCTTTCTGTAGTTCATTTGTTCGTTCCTTCCTTCCTTCAAACCTACGTACGTACGTTCCTACGTTCGTTTCTTCGTACGTTCCTACGTTCGTTCTTTCGATCGTTCGTTCGTGCGTTCGTTCGTGCGTACGTACTTACGTGCTTACATACGGACGTATGTTCGTTCGTATATACGTACGTATGTACGTTCGTTCGTTCGTAAGTTCTTACGTACCTTCGTTTTTTCTTTCCTTCGTTCGGGCCTTCGTTTGTACGTATGTACGCAAGTTCATTCGTTATTTTGTTCGTAAGGACGTACGTTCCTACGTTCGTTCTTGCGTTCGTTCGTACGTTCGCTCGTTCCTTCATTTCGTTCGTTCGTTCGTTCGTTCTTTTGTACGTACGTACGTCTTTCGTTAGTTCGTACATTCGTACGTATGTTCATTCGCCCGATCGTTCCTTCGTTCGTACGTGCGGACGTATGTAGATGCTTTCATTCGTTCGTTCGTACGTACATACGTACGTACGTTCGTTCGATCGATTTCTCGTTCTTTCATACGTACATACTGAGATACGTTCGTACGTATGATCGTTCTTTCGTTCATTCATTCGTTCGTAAATACTTATCTACGTACCTATATACGTTCGTTCTTTTGTACGTGCGTACGTACCCTAGATCGTTCGTTCTTTCGTGCGTTCGTACGTTCGATCTTTAGTTCATTTGCTCATTCGTTCGTTCGTGGATTCTTCTATTCGTACGTACGTCCGTACGTACGTTCGTTCGCTCAATCTTTCGTACCTACGTACGTACGTTCGTTCGTTATTTCGTACGTTCGTATGTTCGATCGTTCGTACGTATTTACGGACGTTCGTTCGTTCATTCGTACGTATGAACGTACGTACAAACGTACGTTCGTTTGTTGGTTGCTTCGTTCGTTCGTTCACTCGTTCGTTCGTATGCACGTACGTACGTTCGTTCGTTCGGTCGGTCGTTCGTACTTACGTACACACGTATGTACGTATATACGTACATAAGTGTGTACGTATGTACGTACATACGTGTGTACGTACATATGTGTGTACGTACGTACGTACATTTGTTCGTTCCTTCGCACGTACGTACGTACGTACGTACGTTCGTTCGTTCCTTCGTACGTACGTTTATTCTTTCGATCATTCGTTCGTGTTTACGTTCATTCGTTCGTTCATTCCTTCGTCCGTTCGTTCGTTCGAGCGTACGTACGTTCGTTTCTCCATTCGTACGTACGTACTTAGGTACTATTTATGTACGTTCGTACATAGCTACGTACATTCGTTCCTTCGCTCGTTCGTTCATACGCACTTATCTACGTACGTACATACGTTCGTTCGCTAGTTCCTTCGTTCGTTCGTTCGTATGTACATACGTACGTAAGATCGTTCGTTCGTTCGTTCGTTCGTTCGTTCGTTCGTAAGTACTTACGTACGTACATACGTACTTTCGTTTGTACACACGGACGTATGTACGTACGTTCGTTCGTTGGATCGTACGTTCGTAGGTACGTACGTTCCAACGTTCGTTCGTTCTTTCGTTCTTGCGTAAGTTCGTCCATTCGTTTGCTCGTTCGTACGAATGTACATTCCCACGTTCGTTTTTGCATTCGTTCATTCGTACTTAAGTACGTACGTTCGTTCGATCGTACATACGTAATTACGTACATACGATATTTAGTTCGTTCTTACGTACGTACGTAAGTTCATTTGTTCGTACGTTCGTTCGGTCGTACGTTCGTACATACGTACGTACATACGTACGTACATACGTACGTACATACGTGTGTACGTACGTACGTATGTTCGTTCTTTATTTCGTAGGTAAGTACGTACGTACGTTTGTTCGTTCGATCATTCGTTCGTTCGTTCGTTCATTCCTTCATTTCGTTCGTTCATTCGTTTGTACGTACGTACGTACTATCGTTCGTTCGTACATATGTACGTACGTTCATTCACCCGTTCGTTCCTTCGTTCGTACGTGGGGACGTATGTAGATGCTTTCGTTCGTTTATTCGTCCGTTCGTACGTACATGCGTTTGTTCGTTCGTTCTTTCATACGTACGTACGTACGTGCGTACTGAGGTAAGTTCGTTTCCTCGTTCGTTCGTTCGTACGTACGTATGTACGAACTTTCGTTCGTTCGTTCCTTCGGACATAACGTTCGTTCTTTCTTTCGTGCATTCGTACGTACGTACGTTCGTTCGTACTTTCGTTCTGTCGTTCGTACGTACATATGTATGTACGTTCGTTCTTTCGTTCGTTTATTCGTTCGTAAACACTTACGTACGTATATACGTTCGTTCGTTTGTACGTGCGTACGTCCGTACGTTCGTTCCATCGTTCGTTCGTTCGTTCTTTCATGCATTCGTACGTACGTATCTACATTCTTTCTGTAGTTCATTTGTTCGTTCCTTCCTTCCTTCAAACCTACGTACGTACGTTCCTACGTTCGTTTCTTCGTACGTTCCTACGTTCGTTCTTTCGATCGTTCGTTCGTGCGTTCGTTCGTGCGTATGTACTTACGTGCTTACATACGGACGTATGTTCGTTCGTATATACGTACGTATGTACGTACGTTCGTTCGTTCGTTCGTAAGTTCTCACGTACCTTCGTTTTTTCTTTCCTTCGTTCGGGCCTTCGTTTGTACGTATGTACGCAAGTTCATTTGTTATTTTGTTCGTAAGGACGTACGTTCCTACGTTCGTTCTTGCGTTCGTTCGTACGTTCGCTCGTTCCTTCATTTCGTTAGTTCGTTCGTTCGTTCGTTCTTTTGTACGTACGTACGTACTTTCGTTAGTTCGTACATTCGTACGTATGTTCATTCGCCCGATCGTTCCTTCGTTCGTACGTGCGGACGTATGTAGATGCTTTCATTCGTTCGTTCGTACGCACATACGTACGTACGTTCGTTCGATCGATTTCTCGTTCTTTCATACGTACATACTAAGATACGTTCGTACGTATGATCGTTCTTTCGTTCATTCATTCGTTCGTAAATACTTATCTACGTACCTATATACGTTCGTTCTTTTGTACGTGCGTACGTACCCTAGATCGTTCGTTCTTTCGTGCGTTCGTACATTCCTATATACGTGCGTACGTACGTACGTTCGTTCGATCGTTCGTTCGTTCTTTCGTGCATTCGTACGTACATACGTACGTTCTTTCTTTAGTTCATTTGTTCGTTCGTTCGTTCGTTCGTTTGTTCGTTCCTTCGAACCTACGTACGTACGTTCGTACATTCGCACATTCGTTCGTTCATTCGTTCCTTCGAACGTTCCTACGTTCGTTCTTTCGATCGTTCGTTCGTGCGTACGTACTTACGTACCTACATACGTGAGTACGTTCGTTCGTTCGTATATACTTACGTATGTACGTACGTCCGTTCGTTAGTTCGTTCTTAATTACTTACGTACGTTCGTTTGTTCTTTCGTTCGTTCGTGGATTCTTCTATTCGTACGTACGTCCGTACGTACGTTCGTTCGCTCAATCTTTCGTACCTACGTACGTACGTTCGTTCGTTATTTCGTACGTTCGTATGTTCGATCGTTCATACGTATTTACGGACGTTCGTTCGTTCATTCGTACGTATGAACGTACGTACAAACGTACGTTCGTTTGTTCGTTGCTTCGTTCGTTCGTTCACTCGTTCGTTCGTATGCACGTACGTACGTTCGTTCGTTCGGTCGGTCGTTCGTACTTACGTACACACGTATGTACGTATATACGTACATACGTGTGTACGTATGTACGTACATACGTGTGTACGTACATATGTGTGTACGTACGTACATTTGTTCGTTCCTTCGCACGTACGTACGTACGTACGTACGTACGTACGTTCGTTCGTTCCTTCGTACGTACGTTTATTCTTTCGATCATTCGTTCGTGTTTACGTTCATTCGTTCGTTCATTCCTTCGTCCGTTCGTTCGTTCGAGCGTACGTACGTTCGTTTCTCCATTCGTACGTACGTACTTAGGTACTATTTACGTACGTTCGTACATAGCTACGTACATTCGTTCCTTCGCTCGTTCGTTCATACGCACTTATCTACGTACGTACGTACGTTCGTTCGCTAGTTCCTTCGTTCGTTCGTCCGTATGTACATACGTACGTAAGATCGTTCGTTCCTTCGTTCTTTGGTTCCTTCATTCATTCATTCATTCGTTCGTTCTTTCTTTTGTTCGTACGTGCATACGTACGTTCCTATGCACGTTCGCTCGTGCGTACGAACTTACGTACGTACATACGTTCGTACATTCGCACATTCGTTCGTTCATTCTTTCCTTCGTACGTTCCTACGTTCGTTCTTTCGATCGTTCGTTCATGCGTACGTACTTACGTACCTACATATGTAAGTACGTTCGTTCGTTCGTATATACTTACGTATGTACGTACGTCCGTTCGTTAGTTCGTTCCTCCGTTCTTAATTACTTACGTACGTTCGTTTGTTCTTTTGTTCGTTCGTGGATTCTTCTATTCGTACGTACGTCCGTACGTACGTTCGTTCGCTCAATCTTTCGTACCTACGTACGTACGTTCGTATGTTCGATCGTTCATGCGTATTTACGGACGTTCGTTCGTTCATTCGTACGTATGAACGTACGTACAAACGTACGTTCGTTTGTTCGTTGTTTCGTTCTTTCGTTCATTCGTTCACTCGTTCGTTCGTATGCACGTACGTACGTTCGTTCGTTTGTTCGGTCGTTCGTACTTACGTACATACGTATGTATGTACGTATGTACGTATATACGTACATACGTGTGTACGTATGTACGTATGTACGTATATACGTACATACGTGTGTAAGTATATACGTACATACGTGTGTACGTATGTACGTACGTACGTGTGTACGTATGTACGTACATATGTGTGTACGTACGTACGTACGTTTGTTCGTTCCTTCGTACGTACGTACGTACGTTCGTTCGTTCATTCGTACGTACGTTTGTTCGTTCGATCATTCGTTCGTGTTTACGTTCATTCGTTCGTTCGTTCCTTCGTACGTACGTTTGTTCGTTCGATCATTCGTTCGTGTTTACGTTCATTCGTTCGTTCATTCCTTCGTCCGTTCGTTCGAGCGTACGTACGTTCGTTTCTCCATTCGTACGTACGTACTTAGGTACGTATTTACATACATTCGTCCATAGCTACGTACATTCGTTCCTTAGCTCGTTCGTTCATACGCACTTATCTACGTACGTACGTACGTTCGTTCGCTAGTTCCTTCGTTCGTTCGTTCGCTAGTTCCTTCGTTCGTTCGTTCGTATGTACATACTTACGTAAGATCGTTCGTTCGTTCGTTCTTTGGTTCATTCATTCGTTCTTTCTTTCGTTCGTACGTACATACGTTCGTTCGTTCGTTCGTTCGTAAGTACTTACGTACGTACATACGTACGTTCGTTTGTACACACGGACGTATGTACGTACGTTCGTTCGTAAATTCGTTCGTTCGTTCGTAAGTACGTACATTCATAAGTACCTACTTACGTACGTTCGTTCTTTCGTTCGTTCGTTCTTTCGTTCGTTCGTTGGATCGTTCGCTCATTCGTACGTACGTACTTACGTACGTTCGTTCATTCGTTCTTACTTACGTACGTGCGAACGTACATACGTTCGGTCGTTCGTTCGTTCATTGTGCATTCGTACGCACGTACGTTCGTTCGTTCGATCATACGTTCGTAGGTACGTACGTTCCAACGTTCGTTCGTTCTTCCGTTCTTGCGTAAGTTCGTCCATTCGTTCGCTCGTTCGTACGAATGTACATTCCTACGATCGTTTTAGCATTCGTTCATTCGTACTTAAGTACGTACGTTCGTTCGATGGTACATACGTAATTACGTACATACGATATTTAGTTCGTTCTTACGTACGTACGTAAGTTCATTTGTACGTACATGCGTTTGTTCGTTCGTTCTTTCATACGTACGTACGTACGTGCGTACTGAGGTAAGTTCGTTTCCTCGTTCGTTCGTTCGTACGTACGTATGTACGAACTTTCGTTCGTTCGTTCCTTCGGACATAACGTTCGTTCTTTCTTTCGTGCATTCGTACGTACGTACGTTCGTTCGTACTTTCGTTCTGTCGTTCGTACGTACATATGTACGTACG
Source organism: Octopus bimaculoides (assembly GCF_046866305.1). Taxonomy (NCBI): domain Eukaryota; kingdom Metazoa; phylum Mollusca; class Cephalopoda; order Octopoda; family Octopodidae; genus Octopus; species Octopus bimaculoides. The sequence continues at coordinate 9,959,967 of NC_142951.1, forward strand.
TTCGTTCTTTCGTTCGTTTATTCGTTCGTAAACACCTACGTACGTATATACGTTCGTTCGTTTGTACGTGCGTACGTCCGTACGTTCGTTGCATCGTTCGTTCGTTCGTTCTTTCATGCATTCGTACGTACGTATCTACATTCTTTCTGTAGTTCATTTGTTCGATCCTTCCTTCCTTCAAACCTACGTACGTACGTTCCTACGTTCGTTTCTTCGTACGTTCCTACGTTCGTTCTTTCGATCGTTCGTTCGTGCGTTCGTTCGTGCGTACGTACTTACATACGGACGTATGTTCGTTCGTATATACGTACGTATGTACGTACGTTCGTTCGTTCGTTCGTAAGTTCTTACGTACCTTCGTTTTTTCTTTCCTTCGTTCGGGCCTTCGTTTGTACGTATGTACGCAAGTTCATTCGTTATTTTGTTCGTAAGGACGTACGTTCCTACGTTCGTACTTGCGTTCGTTCGTACGTTCGCTCGTTCCTTCATTTCGTTCGTTCGTTCGTTCGTTCGTTCTTTTGTACGTACGTACGTACTTTCGTTAGTTCGTACATTCGTACGTATGTTCATTCGCCCGATCGTTCCTTCGTTCGTACGTGCGGACGTATGTAGATGCTTTCATTCGTTCGTTCGTACGTACATACGTACGTACGTTCGTTCGATCGAGATCTCGTTCTTTCATACGTACATACTGAGATACGTTCGTACGTATGATCGTTCTTTCGTTCATTCATTCGTTCGTAAATACTTATCTACGTACCTATATACGTTCGTTCTTTTGTACGTGCGTACGTACCCTAGATCGTTCGATCTTTCGTGCGTTCGTACGTTCGATCTTTAGTTCATTTGCTCATTCGTTCGTTCGTTCCTTCGAACCTACGTACGTTCCTTCGAACCTACGTACGTTCCTACGCTCGTTCGTTCGTTCGCGCGTACGTACATTCGTATATACGTGCGTACGTACGTACGTACGTTCGTTCGATCGTTCGTTCGTTCTTTCGTGCATTCGTACGTACATACGTACGTTCTTTCTTTAGTTCATTTGTTCGTTCGTTCGTTCGTTCGTTTGTTCGTTCCTTCGAACCTACGTACGTACGTTCGTACATTCGCACATTCGTTCGTTCATTCGTTCCTTCGTACGTTCCTACGTTCGTTCTTTCGATCGTACCTACATACGTACCTACATACGTGAGTACGTTCGTTCGTTCGTATATACTTACGTATGTACGTACGTCCGTTCGTTAGTTCGTTCGTCCGTTCTTAATTACTTACGTACGTTCGTTTGTTCTTTCGTTCGTTCGTGGATTCTTCTATTCGTACGTACGTCCGTACGTACGTTCGTTCGCTCAATCTTTCGTACCTACGTACGTACGTTCGTTCGTTATTTCGTACGTTCGTATGTTCGATCGTTCATACGTATTTACGGACGTTCGTTCGTTCATTCGTACGTATGAACGTACGTACAAACGTACGTTCGTTTGTTCGTTGCTTCGTTCGTTCGTTCACTCGTTCGTTCGTATGCACGTACGTACGTTCGTTCGTTCGGTCGGTCGTTCGTACTTACGTACACACGTATGTACGTATATACGTACATACGTGTGTACGTATGTACGTACATACGTGTGTACGTACATATGTGTGTACGTACGTACGTACATTTGTTCGTTCCTTCGCACGTACGTACGTACGTACGTTCGTTCGTTCCTTCGTACGTACGTTTGTTCTTTGGATCATTCGTTCGTGTTTACGTTCATTCGTTCGTTCATTCCTTCGTCCGTTCGTTCGTTCGAGCGTACGTACGTTCGTTTCTCCATTCGTACGTACGTACTTAGGTACTATTTACGTACGTTCGTATATAGCTACGTACATTCGTTCCTTCGCTCGTTCGTTCATACGCACTTATCTACGTACGTACGTACGTTCGTTCGTATGTACATACGTACGTAAGATCGTTCGTTCGTTCGTTCTTTGGTTCCTTCATTCATTCATTCATTCGTTCTTTCTTTCGTTCGTACGTACATACGTTCGTTCGTTCGTTCGTTCGTAAGTACTTACGTACGTACATACGTACTTTCGTTTGTACACACGGACGTATGTACGTACGTTCGTTCGTAAATTCGTTCGTTCGTTCGTAAGTACGTACATTCATAAGTACCTACTTACGTACGTTCGTTCTTTCGTTCGTTCGTTGGATCGTTCGCTCATTCGTACGTACGTACTTACGTACGTTCGTTCATTCGTTCTTACTTACGTACTTTCGTACGTACATACGTTCGGTCGTTCGTTCGTTCATTGTGCATTCGTACGCACGTACGTTCGTTCGTTCGATCGTACGTTCGTAGGTACGTACGTTCCAACGTTCGTTCGTTCTTTCGTTCTTGCGTAAGTTCGTCCATTCGTTTGCTCGTTCGTACGAATGTACATTCCCACGTTCGTTTTTGCATTCGTTCATTCGTACTTAAGTACGTACGTTCGTTCGATCGTACATACGTAATTACGTACATACGATATTTAGTTCGTTCTTACGTACGTACGTAAGTTCATTTGTTCGTACGTTCGTTCGGTCGTACGTTCGTACATACGTACGTACATACGTACGTACATACGTACGTACATACGTACGTACATACGTGTGTACGTACGTACGTATGTTCGTTCTTTATTTCGTAGGTAAGTACGTACGTAAGTTTGTTCGTTCGATCATTCGTTCGTTCGTTCGTTCATTCCTTCATTTCGTTCGTTCATTCGTTTGTACGTACGTACGTACTATCGTTCGTTCGTACATATGTACGTACGTTCATTCACCCGTTCGTTCCTTCGTTCGTACGTGGGGACGTATGTAGATGCTTTCGTTCGTTTATTCGTCCGTTCGTACGTACATGCGTTTGTTCGTTCGTTCTTTCATACGTACGTACGTACGTGCGTACTGAGGTAAGTTCGTTTCCTCGTTCGTTCGTTCGTACGTACGTATGTACGAACTTTAGTTCGTTCGTTCCTTCGGACATAACGTTCGTTCTTTCTTTCGTGCATTCGTACGTACGTACGTTCGTTCGTACTTTCGTTCTGTCGTTCGTACGTACATATGTATGTACGTTCGTTCTTTCGTTCGTTTATTCGTTCGTAAACACTTACGTACGTATATACGTTCGTTCGTTTGTACGTGCGTACGTCCGTACGTTCGTTCCATCGTTCGTTCGTTCGTTCTTTCATGCATTCGTACGTACGTATCTACATTCTTTCTGTAGTTCATTTGTTCGTTCCTTCCTTCCTTCAAACCTACGTACGTACGTCCCTACGTTCGTTTCTTCGTACGTTCCTACGTTCGTTCTTTCGATCGTTCGTTCGTGCGTTCGTTCGTGCGTACGTACTTACGTGCTTACATACGGACGTATGTTCGTTCGTATATACGTACGTATGTACGTTCGTTCGTTCGTAAGTTCTTTCGTACCTTCGTTTTTTCTTTCCTTCGTTCGGGCCTTCGTTTGTACGTATGTACGCAAGTTCATTCGTTATTTTGTTCGTAAGGACGTACGTTCCTACGTTCGTTCTTGCGTTCGTTCGTACGTTCGCTCGTTCCTTCATTTCGTTCGTTCGTTCGTTCGTTCTTTTGTACGTACGTACGTACTTTCGTTAGTTCGTACATTCGTACGTATGTTCATTCGCCCGATCGTTCCTTCGTTCGTACGTGCGGACGTATGTAGATGCTTTCATTCGTTCGTTCGTACGTACATACGTACGTACGTTCGTTCGATCGATTTCTCGTTCTTTCATACGTACATACTGAGATACGTTCGTACGTATGATCGTTCTTTCGTTCATTCATTCGTTCGTAAATACTTATCTACGTACCTATATACGTTCGTTCTTTTGTACGTGCGTACGTACCGTAGATCGTTCGTTCTTTCGTGCGTTCGTACGTTCGATCTATAGTTCATTTGCTCATTCGTTCGTTCGTGGATTCTTCTATTCGTACGTACGTCCGTACGTACGTTCGTTCGCTCAATCTTTCGTACCTACGTACGTACGTTCGTTCGTTATTTCGTACGTTCGCATGTTCGATCGTTCATACGTATTTACGGACGTTCGTTCGTTCATTCGTACGTATGAACGTACGTACAAACGTACGTTCGTTTGTTCGTTGCTTCGTTCGTTCGTTCACTCGTTCGTTCGTATGCACGTACGTACGTTCGTTCGTTCGGTCGGTCGTTCGTACTTACGTACACACGTATGTACGTATATACGTACATAAGTGTGTACGTATGTACGTACATACGTGTGTACGTACATATGTGTGTACGTACGTACGTACATTTGTTCGTTCCTTCGCACGTACGTACGTACGTACGTACGTTCGTTCGTTCCTTCGTGCGTACGTTTATTCTTTCGATCATTCGTTCGTGTTTACGTTCATTCGTTCGTTCATTCCTTCGTCCGTTCGTTCGTTCGAGCGTACGTACGTTCGTTTCTCCATTCGTACGTACGTACTTAGGTACTATTTACGTACGTTCGTACGTAGCTACGTACATTCGTTCCTTCGCTCGTTCGTTCATACGCACTTATCTACGTACGTACGTACGTTCGTTCGCTAGTTCCTTCGTTCGTTCTTTCGTATGTACATACGTACGTAAGATCGTTCGTTCGTTCGTTCTTTGGTTCCTTCATTCATTCATTCATTCGTTCTTTCTTTCGTTCGTACGTACATACGTTCGTTCGTTCGTTCGTTCGTAAGTACTTACGTACGTACATACGTACTTTCGTTTGTACACACGGACGTATGTACGTACGTTCGTTCGTAAATTCGTTCGTTCGTTCGTAAGTACGTACATTCATAAGTACCTACTTACGTACGTTCGTTCTTTCGTTCGTTCGTTGGATCGTTCGCTCATTCGTACGTACGTACTTACGTACGTTCGTTCATTCGTTCTTACTTACGTACGTTCGTACGTACATACGTTCGGTCGTTCGTTCGTTCATTGTGCATTCGTACGCACGTACGTTCGTTCGTTCGATCGTACGTTCGTAGGTACGTACGTTCCAACGTTCGTTCGTTCTTTCGTTCTTGCGTAAGTTCGTCCATTCGTTTGCTCGTTCGTACGAATGTACATTCCCACGTTCGTTTTTGCATTCGTTCATTCGCACTTAAGTACGTACGTTCGTTCGATCGTACATACGTAATTACGTACATACGATATTTAGTTCGTTCTTACGTACGTACGTAAGTTCATTTGTTCGTACGTTCGTTCGGTCGTACGTTCGTACATACGTACGTACATACGTGTGTACGTACGTACGTATGTTCGTTCTTTATTTCGTAGGTAAGTACGTACGTACGTTTGTTCGTTCGTTCGTTCGTTCATTCCTTCATTTCGTTCCTTCATTCGTTTGTACATACGTACGTACTATCGTTCGTTCGTACATATGTACGTACGTTCATTCACCCGTTCGTTCCTTCGTTCGTACGTGGGGACGTATGTAGATGCTTTCGTTCGTTTATTCGTCCGTTCGTACGTACATGCGTTTGTTCGTTCGTTCTTTCATACGTTCGTACGTACGTGCGTACTGAGGTAAGTTCGTTTCCTCGTTCGTTCGTTCGCACGTACGTATGTACGAACGAACGTACATACGTACGTACATTTGTATATACGTATGTACGTACGTTCGTTCGTTCGTTCGTAAGTTCTTACGTACCTTCGTTTTTTCTTTCCTTCGTTCGGGCCTTCGTTTGTACGTATGTACGCAAGTTCATTCGTTATTTTGTTCGTAAGGACGTACGTTCCTACGTTCGTTCTTGCGTTCGTTCGTACGTTCGCTCGTTCCTTCATTTAGTTCATTTGCTCATTCGTTCGTTCGTTCCTTCGATCCTACGTACGTTCCTACGCTCGTTCGTTCGTTCGCGCGTACGTACATTCGTATATATGTGCGTACGTACGTACGTTCGTTCGATCGTTCGTTCGTTCTTTCGTGCATTCGTACGTACATACGTACGTTCTTTCTTTAGTTCATTTGTTCGTTTGTTCGTTCCTTCGAACCTACGTACGTACGTTCGTACATTCGCACATTCGTTCGTTCATTCGTTCCTTCGTACGTTCCTACGTTCGTTCTTTCGATCGTTCGTTCGTGCGTACGTACTTACGTACCTACATACGTGAGTACGTTCGTTCATTCGTATATACTTACGTATGTACGTACGTCCTTTCGTTAGTTCGTTCGTCCGTTCTTAATTACTTACGTACGTTCGTTTGTTCTTTCGTTCGTTCGTGGATTCTTCTATTCGTACGTACGTCCGTACTTACGTTCGTTCGCTCAATCTTTCGTACCTACGTACGTACGTTCGTTCGTTATTTCGTACGTTCGTATGTTCGATCGTTCATACGTATTTACGGACGTTCGTTCGTTCATTCGTACGTATGAACGTACGTACAAACGTACGTTCGTTTGTTCGTTGCTTCGTTCGTTCGTTCACTCGTTCGTTCGTTCACTCGTTCGTTCGTATGCACGTACGTACGTTCGTTCGTTCGGTCGGTCGTTCGTACTTACGTACACACGTATGTACGTATATACGTGTGTACGTACATATGTGTGTACGTACGTACGTACATTTGTTCGTTCCTTCGCACGTACGTACGTCCGTACGTACGTTCGTTCCTTCGTACGTACGTTTGTTCTTTCGATCATTCGTTCGTGTTTACGTTCATTCGTTCGTTCATTCCTTCGTCCGTTCGTTCGTTCGAGCGTACGTACGTTCGTTTCTCCATTCGTACGTACGTACTTAGGTACTATTTACGTACGTTCGTACATAGCTACGTACATTCGTTCCTTCGCTCGTTCGTTCATACGCACTTATCTACGTACGTACGTACGTTCGTTCGCTAGTTCCTTCGTTCGTTCGTTCGTATGTACATACGTACGTAAGATCGTTCGTTCGTTCGTTCTTTGGTTCCTTCATTCATTCATTCATTCGTTCTTTCTTTCGTTCGTACGTACATACGTTCGTTCGTTCGTTCGTTCGTAAGTACTTACGTACGTACATACGTACTTTCGTTTGTACTGACGGACGTATGTACGTACGTTCGTTCGTAAATTCGTTCGTTCGTTCGTAAGTACGTACATTCATAAGTACCTACTTACGTACGTTCGTTCTTTCGTTCGTTCGTTGGATCGTTCGCTCATTCGTACGTACGTACTTACGTACGTTCGTTCATTCGTTCTTACTTACGTACGTTCGTACGTACATACGTTCGGTCGTTCTTTCGTTCATTGTGCATTCGTACGCACGTACGTTCGTTCGTTCGATCGTACGTTCGTAGGTACGTACATTCCAACGTTCGTTCGTTCTTTCGTTCTTGCGTAAGTTCGTCCATTCGTTTGATCGTTCGTACGAATGTACATTCCCACGTTCGTTTTTGCATTCGTTCATTCGTACTTAAGTACGTACCTAAGTTCATTTGTTCGTACGTTCGTTCGGTCGTACGTTCGTACATACGTACGTACATACGTGTGTACGTACGTACGTATGTTCGTTCTTTATTTCGTAGGTAAGTACGTACGTACGTTTGTTCGTTCGATCATTCGTTCGTTCGTTCGTTCATTCCTTCATTTCGTTCGTTCATTCGTTTGTACGTACGTACGTACTATCGTTCGTTCGTACATATGTACGTACGTTCATTCACCCGTTCGTTCCTTCGTTCGTACGTGGGGACGCATGTAGATGCTTTCGTTCGTTTATACGTCCGTTGGTACGTACATGCGTTTGTTCGTTCGTTCTTTCATACGTACGTACGTACGTTCGTACTGAGGTAAGTTCGTTTCCTCGTTCGTTCGTTCGTACGTACGTATGTACGAACTTTCGTTCGTTCGTTCCTTCGGACATAACGTTCGTTCTTTCTTTCGTGCATTCGTACGTACGTACGTTCGTTCGTACTTTCGTTCTATCGTTCGTACGTACATATGTACGTACGTTCGTTCTTTCGTTCGTTCGTAAACACCTACGTACGTATATACGTTCGTTCGTTTGTACGTGCGTACGTCCGTACGTTCGTTCCATCGTTCGTTCGTTCGTTCTTTCATGCATTCGTACGTACGTATCTACATTCTTTCTGTAGTTCATTTGTTCGTTCCTTCCTTCCTTCAAACCTACGTACGTACGTTCCTACGTTCGTTTCTTCGTACGTTCCTACGTTCGTTCTTTCGATCGTTCGTTCGTGCGTTCGTTCGTGCGTACGTACTTACGTGCTTACATTCGGACGTATGTTCGTTCGTATATACGTACGTATGTACGTACGTTCGTTCGTTCGTTCGTAAGTTCTCACGTACCTTCGTTTTTTCTTTCTTTCGTTCGGGCCTTCGTTTGTACGTATGTACGCAAGTTCATTTGTTATTTTGTTCGTAAGGACGTACGTTCCTACGTTCGTTCTTGCGTTCGTTCGTACGTTCGCTCGTTCCTTCATTTCGTTAGTTCGTTCGTTCGTTCGTTCTTTTGTACGTACGTACGTACTTTCGTTAGTTCGTACATTCGTACGTATGTTCATTCGCCCGATCGTTCCTTCGTTCGTACGTGCGGACGTATGTAGATGCTTTCATTCGTTCGTTCGTACGCACATACGTACGTACGTTCGTTCGATCGTTCGTTCGTGCGTACGTACTTACGTACCTACATACGTGAGTACGTTCGTTCGTTCGTATATACTTACGTACGTACGTACGTCCGTTCGTTAGTTCGTTCGTCCGTTCTTAATTACTTACGTACGTTCGTTTGTTCTTTCGTTCGTTCGTGGATTCTTCTATTCGTACGTACGTCCGTACGTACGTTCGTTCGCTCAATCTTTCGTACCTACGTACGTACGTTCGTTCGTTATTTCGTACGTTCGTATGTTCGATCGTTCATACGTATTTACGGACGTTCGTTCGTTCATTCGTACGTATGAACGAATGAACGAACGAATGTGCGAATGTACGAACGTACGTACGTAGGTTCGAAGGAACGAACAAACGAACGAACGAACAAATGAACTAAAGAAAGAACGTACGTATGTACGTACGAATGCACGAAAGAACGATCGAACGAACGTACGTACGTACGTACGCACGTATATACGAATGTACGTACGCGCGAACGAACGAACGAGCGTAGGAACGTACGTAGGTTCGAAGGAACGAACGAACGAATGAGCAAATGAACTAAAGATCGAACGTACGAACGCACGAAAGATCGAACGATCTAGGGTACGTACGCACGTACAAAAGAACGAACGTATATAGGTACGTAGATAAGTATTTACGAACGAATGAATGAACGAAAGAACGATCATACATACGAACGTATCTCAGTATGTACGTATGAAAGAACGAGAAATCGATAGAACGAACGTACGTACGTATGTACGTACGAACGAACGAATGAAAGCATCTACATACGTCCGCACGTACGAACGAAGGAACGATCGGGCGAATGAACATACGTACGAATGTACGAACTAACGAAAGTACGTACGTACGTACAAAAGAACGAACGAACGAACGAACGAAATGAAGGAACGAGCGAACGTACGAACGAACGCAGGAACGAACGTAGGAACGTACGTCCTTACGAACAAAATAACGAATGAACTTGCGTACATACGTACAAACGAAGGCCCGAACGAAGGAAAGAAAAAACGAAGGTACGTAAGAACTTACGAACGAACGAACGAACGTACGTACATACGTACGTATATACGAACGAACATACGTCCGTATGTAAGCACGTAAGTACGTACGCACGAACGAACGCACGAACGAACGATCGAAAGAACGAACGTAGGAACGTACGAAGAAACGAACGTAGGAACGTACGTACGTAGGTTTGAAGGAACGAAGGAACGAACAAATGAACTACAGAAAGAATGTAGATACGTACGTACGAATGCATGAAAGAACGAACGAACGAACGATGGAACGAACGTACGGACGTACGCACGTACAAACGAACGAACGTATATACGTACGTAGGTGTTTACGAACGAATAAACGAACGAAAGAACGAACGTACGTACATATGTACGTACGAACGACAGAACGAAAGTACGAACGAACGTACGTACGTACGAATGCACGAAAGAAAGAACAAACGTTATGTCCGAAGGAACGAACGAACGAAAGTTCGTACATACGTACGTACGAACGAACGAACGAGGAAACGAACTTACCTCAGTACGCACGTACGTACGTACGTATGAAAGAACGAACGAACAAACGCATGTACGTACAAATGAACTTACGTACGTACGTAAGAACGAACTAAATATCGTATGTACGTAATTACGTATGTACGATCGATCGAACGTACGTACTTAAGTACGAATGAACGAATGCAAAAACGATCATAGGAATGTACATTCGTACGAACGAGCGAACGAATGGACGAACTTACGCAAGAACGAAAGAAGGAACGAACGTTGGAACGTACGTACCTACGAACGTACGATCGAACGAACGAACGTACGTGCGTACGAATGCACATTGAACGAACGAACGACCGAACGTATGTACGTTCGCACGTACGTAAGTAAGAACGAATGAACGAACTTACGTAAGTACGTACGTACGAATGAGCGAACGATCCAACGAACGAACGAAAGAACGAACGTACGTAAGTAGGTACTTATGAATGTACGTACTTACGAACGAACGAACGAATTTACGAACGAACGTACGTACATACGTCCGTGTGTACAAACGAACGTACGTATGTACGTACGTAAGTACTTACGAACGAACGAACGAACGAACGTATGTACGTACGAACGAAAGAAAGAACGAATGAATGAATGAAGGAACCAAAGAACGAACGAACGAACGATCTTACGTAAGTATGTACATACGAACGAACGAACGAAGGAACTAGCGAACGAACGTACGTACGTACGTAGATAAGTGCGTATGAACGAACCAGCGAAGGAACGAATGTATGTAGCTATGTACGAATGTATGTAAATACGTACCTAAGTACGTACGTACGAATGGAGAAACGAACGTACGTACGCTCGAACGAACGGACGAAGGAATGAACGAACGAATGAACGTAAACACGAACGAATGATCGAACGAACAAACGTACGTACGAAGGAACGAACGAACGAATGAACGTAAACACGAACGAATGATCGAACGAACAAACGTACGTACGAAGGAACGAACGAACGTACGTACGTACGTACGTGCGAAGGAACGAACAAACGTACGTACGTACGTACACACATATGTACGTACATACGTACACACGTACGTAGTACATACGTACACACGTATGTACGTATATACGTACACACGTATGTACGTATATACGTACATACGTACATACGTACACACGTATGTACGTATATACGTACATACGTACATACGTACATACATACGTATGTACGTAAGTACGAACGACCGAACAAACGAACGAACGTACGTACGTGCATACGAACGAACGAGTGAACGAATGAACGAAAGAACGAAACAACGAACAAACGAACGTACGTTTGTACGTACGTTTATACGTACGAATGAACGAACGAACGTCCGTAAATACGTATGAACGATCGAACATACGAACGTACGAAATAACGAACTTTCGTAGGTACGTAGGTACGAAAGATTGAGCGAACGAACGTACGTACGGACGTACGTACGAATAGAAGAATCCACGAACGAACAAAAGAACAAACGAACGTACGTAAGTAATTAAGAACGGAGGAACGAACTAACGAACGGACGTACGTACTTACATATATAGGTACGTAAGTACGTACGCACGAACGAACGATCGAAAGAACGAACGTAGGAACGTACGAAGGAACGAATGAACGAACGTATGTACGTACGTAAGTTCGTACGCACGAGCGAACGTGCGTAGGAACGTACGTATGTACGTACGAACGAAAGAAAGAACGAACGAATGAATGAATGAATGAATGAAGGAACCAAAGAACGAAGGAACGAACGATCTTACGTACGTATGTACATACGAACGAAGGAACTAGCGAACGAACGTACGCACGTACGTAGAGAAGTGCGTATGAACGAACGAGCGAAGGAACGAATGTACGTAGCTATGTACGAACGTACGTACGAAGGAACTAACGAACGTACGTACGTACGTACGTGCGAAGGAACGAACAAATGTACGTACGTACGTACACACATATGTACGTACACACGTATGTACGTACATACGTACACACGTATGTACGTATATACGTACATACGTGTGTACGTAAGTACGAACGACCGACCGAACGAACGAACGTACGTACGTGCATACGAACGAACGAGTGAACGAACGAACGAGTGAACGAACGAACGAAGCAACGAACAAACGAACGTACGTTTGTACGTACGTTCATACGTACGAATGAACGAACGAACGTCCGTAAATACGTATGAACGATCGAACATACGAACGTACGAAATAACGAACGAACGTACGTACGTAGGTACGAAAGATTGAGCGAACGAACGTACGTACGGACGTACGTACGAATAGAAGAATCCACGAACGAACGAAAGAACAAACGAACGTACGTAAGTAATTAAGAACGGACGAACGAACTAACGAACGGACGTACGTACATACGTAAGTATATACGAACGAACGAACGTACTCACGTTTGTAGGTACGTAAGTACGTACGCACGAACGAACGATCGAAAAACGAACGTAGGAACGTACGAAGGAACGAATGAACGAACGAATGTGCGAATGTACGAACGTACGTACGTAGGTTCGAAGGAACGAACAAACGAACGAACGAACGAACGAACAAATGAACTAAAGAAAGAACGTACGTATGTACGTACGAATGCACGAAAGAACGAACGAACGATCGAACGAACGTACGTACGCACGTATATACAAATGTAAATACGCGCGAACGAACGAACGTATATACGTACGTAAGTGTTTACGAACGAATAAACGAACGAAAGAACGAACGTACGTACATATGTACGTACGAACGATAGAACGAAAGTACGAACGTACGAACAAATGAACTTACGTACGTACTTAAGTACGAATGAACGAATGCAAAAACGAACGTGGGAATGTACATTCGTACGAACGAGCAAACGAATGGACGAACTTACGCAAGAACGAAAGAACGAGCGAACGTTGGAACGTATGTACCTACGAACGTACGATCGAACGAACGAACGTACTTGCGTACGAATGCACAATGAACGAACGAACGACCGAACGTATGTACGTACGAACGTACGTAAGTACGTACGTACGAATGAGCGAACGATCCAACGAACGAACGAAAGAACGAACGTACGTAAGTAGGTACTTATGAATGTACGTACTTACGAACGAACGAACGAATTTACGAACGAACGTACGTACATACGTCCGTCAGTACAAACGAAAGTACGTATGTACGTACGTAAGTACTTACGAACGAACGAACGAACGTATGTACGTACGAACGAAAGAAAGAACGAATGAATGAATGAATGAAGGAACCAAAGAACGAACGAACGAACGATCTTACGTACGTATGTACATACGAACGAACGAACGAAGGAACTAGCGAACGAACGTACGTACGTACGTAGATAAGTGCGTATGAACGAACGAGCGAAGGAACGAATGTACGTAGCTATGTACGAAGGAACGAATGTACGTAGCTATGTACGAACGTACGTAAATAGTACCTAAGTACGTACGTACGAATGGAGAAACGAACGAACGGACGAAGGAATGAACGAACGAATGAACGTAAACACGAACGAATGATCGAAAGAACAAACGTACGTGCGAAGGAACGAACAAATGTACGTACGTACGTACACACATATGTACGTACACACGTATGTACGTACATACGTACACACGTATGTACGTATATACGTACATACGTGTGTACGTAAGTACGAACGACCGACCGAACGAACGAACGTACGTACGTGCATACGAACGAACGAGTGAACGAACGAACGAGTGAACGAACGAACGAAGCAACGAACAAACGAACGTACGTTTGTACGTACGTTCATACGTACGAATGAACGAACGAACGTCCGTAAATACGTATGAACGATCGAACATACGAACGTACGAAATAACGAACGAACGTACGTACGTAGGTACGAAAGATTGAGCGAACGAACGTACGTACGGACGTACGTACGAATAGAAGAATCCACGAACGAACGAACGAACGAACAAATGAACTAAAGAAAGAACGTACGTATGTACGTACGAATGCACGAAAGAACGAACGAACGATCGAACGAACGTACGTACGTACGCACGTATATACGAATGTACGTACGCGCGAACGAACGAACGAGCGTAGGAACGTACGTAGGTTCGAAGGAACGAACGAACGAATGAGCAAATGAACTAAAGATCGAACGTACGAACGCACGAAAGATCGAACGATCTAGGGTACGTACGCACGTACAAAAGAACGAACGTATATAGGTACGTAGATAAGTATTTACGAACGAATGAATGAACGAAAGAACGATCATACGTACGAACGTATCTCAGTATGTACGTATGAAAGAACGAGAAATCGATCGAACGAACGTACGTACGTATGTACGTACGAACGAACGAATGAAAGCATCTACATACGTCCGCACGTACGAACGAAGGAACGATCGGGCGAATGAACATACGTACGAATGTACGAACTAACGAAGGTAAGTACGTACGTACAAAAGAACGAACGAATGAACGAACGAAATGAAGGAACGAGCGAACGTACGAACGAACGAAATGAAGGAACGAGCGAACGTACGAACGAACGCAAGAACGAACGTAGGAACGTACGTCTTTACGAACAAAATAACGAATGAACTTGCGTACATACGTACAAACGAAGGCCCGAACGAAGGAAAGAAAAAACGAAGGTACGTAAGAACTTACGAACGAACGAACGAACGTACGTACATACGTACGTATATACGAACGAATATACGTCCGTATGTAAGCACGTAAGTACGTACGCACGAACGAACGCACGAACGAACGATCAAAAGAACGAACGTAGGAACATACGAAGAAACGAACGTAGGAACGTACGTACGTAGGTTTGAAGGAAGGAAGGAACGAACAAATGAACTACAGAAAGAATGTAGATACGTACGTACGAATGCATGAAAGAACGAACGAACGAACGATGGAACGAACGTACGGACGTACGCACGTACAAACGAACGAACGTATATACGTACGTAGGTGTTTACGAACGAATAAACGAACGAAAGAACGAACGTACGTACATATGTACGTACGAACGACAGAACGAAAGTACGAACGAACGTACGTACGTACGAATGCACGAAAGAAAGAACGAACGAACGTTGGAACGTACGTACCTACGAACGTACGATCGAACGAACGAACGTACGTGCGTACGAATGCACAATGAACGAACGAACGACCGAACGTATGTACGTTCGCACGTACGTAAGTAAGAACGAATGAACGAACGTACGTAAGTACGTACGTACGAATCAGCGAACGATCCAACGAACGAACGAAAGAACGAACGAACGAAAGAACGAACGTACGTAAGTAGGTACTTATGAATGTACGTACTTACGAACGAACGAACGAATTTACGAACGAACGTACGTACATACGTCCGTGTGTACAAACGAACGTACGTATGTACGTACGTAAGTACTTACGAACGAACGAACGAACGAACGTATGTACGTACGAACGAAAGAAAGAACGAATGAATGAATGAAGGAACCAAAGAACGAACGAACGAACGATCTTACGTAAGTATGTACATACGAACGAACGAACGAAGGAACTAGCGAACGAACGTACGTACGTACGTAGATAAGTGCGTATGAACGAACGAGCGAAGGAACGAATGTACGTAGCTATGTACGAATGTATGTAAATACGTACCTAAGTACGTACGTACGAATGGAGAAACGAACGTACGTACGCTCGAACGAACGGACGAAGGAATGAACGAACGAATGAACGTAAACACGAACGAATGATCGAACGAACAAACGTACGTACGAAGGAACGAACGAACGAATGAACGTAAACACGAACGAATGATCGAACGAACAAACGTACGTACGAAGGAACGAACGAACGTACGTACGTACGTACGTGCGAAGGAACGAACAAACGTACGTACGTACGTACACACATATGTACGTACATACGTACACACGTACGTACGTAGATACGTACACACGTATGTACGTATATACGTACACACGTATGTACGTATATACGTACATACGTACATACGTACACACGTATGTACGTATATACGTACATACGTACATACATACGTATGTACGTAAGTACGAACGACCGAACAAACGAACGAACGTACGTACGTGCATACGAACGAACGAGTGAACGAATGAACGAAAGAACGAAACAACGAACAAACGAACGTACGTTTGTACGTACGTTCATACGTACGAATGAACGAACGAACGTCCGTAAATACGTATGAACGATCGAACATACGAACGTACGAAATAACGAACGAACGTACGTACGTAGGTACGAAAGATTGAGCGAACGAACGTACGTACGGACGTACGTACGAATAGAAGAATCCACGAACGAACGAAAGAACAAACGAACGTACGTAAGTAATTAAGAACGGACGAACGAACGGACGTACGTACATACGTAAGTATATACGAACGAACGAACGTACTTACGTATGTAGGTACGTAAGTACGTACGCACAAACGATCGATCGAAAGAACGAACGTAGGAACGTACGAAGGAACGAATGTGCGAATGTGCGAATGTACGAACGTATGTACGTACGTAAGTACGTACGCACGAGCGAACGTGCGTAGGAACGTACGTATGTACGCACGAACGAAAGAAAGAACGAATGAATGAATGAATGAAGGAACCAAAGAAGGAACGAACGAACGATCTTACGTACGTATGTACATACGAACGAACGAACGAAGGAACTAGCGAACGAACGTACGTACGTACGTAGATAAGTGCGTATGAACGAACGAGCGAAGGAACGAATGTACGTAGCTATGTACGAACGTACATAAATAGTACCTAAGTACGTACGTACGAATGGAGAAACGAACGTACGTACGCTCGAACTAACGAACGGACGAAGGAATGAACGAACGAATGAACGTAAACACGAACGAATGATCGAACGAACAAACGTACATCGAAGGAACGAACGAACGTACGTACGTACGTGCGAAGGAACGAACAAACGTACGTACGTACGTACACACATATGTACGTACACATGTATGTACGTACATACGTACACACGTATGTACGTATATACGTACATACGTACATACATACGTATGTACGTAAGTACGAACGACCGACCGAACGAACGAACGTACGTACGTGCATACGAACGAACGAGTGAACGAACGAACGAAGCAACGAACAAACGAACGTACGTTTGTACGTACGTTCATACGTATGAATGAACGAACGAACGTCCGTAAATACGTATGAACGATCGAACATACGAACGTACGAAATAACGAACGAACGTACGTACGTAGGTACGAAAGATTGAGCGAACGAACGTACGTACGGACGTACGTACGAATAGAAGAATCCACGAACGAACGAAAGAACAAACGAACGTACGTAAGTAATTAAGAACGGACGAACGAACGGACGTACGTACATACGTAAGTATATACGAACGAACGAACGTACTTACGTATGTAGGTACGTAAGTACGTACGCACGAACGAACGATCGAAAGAACGAACGTAGGAACGTACGAAGGAACGAATGATCGAACGTACGAACGTATGTATGTACGTAAGTACGTACGCACGAGCGAACATACGTAGGAACGTACGTACGTAGTTTCGAACGAACGAACGAACGAACGAACGAACAAATGAACTAAAGAAAGAACGTACGTATGTACGTACGAATGCACGAAAGAACGAACGAATGATCGAACGAACGAACGATCGAACGAACGTACAAACGAACGAACGTGCCTACGTACGCACGTACAAACGAACGAACGTGCCTACGTACGCACGTACAAACGAACGAACGTATATACGTACGTAGGTAAATATTTACGAACGAATGAACGAACGAAACCACGAACGTACGTACATATGTACGTACGAACGACCGAACGAAAGGACGAGCAAACGAACGTACGTACGTACAAATGCATGAAAGACCGAACGAACGAACGATCGTGTACGTACGTACGTACGTACGTAAGAACGATCGAATAAACGAACGAAAGCATCTACTAACGTCCGCACGTACGAACGAAGGAGCGAACGGGCGAATGAACGTACGTACATATGTACGAACGAACGAACGGAGCAAACGTACGTATGTACGAACGTACAACCGAACGTACAACCGAACGAACGAACGTACGTACGAATGAACTTACGTATGTACGTAATAACGTATGTACGATCGTACGAACGAATAACCAAACGCAGGAACGAACATAGGAATCTACGTTCGTACGAACGAAATAACGAACGAACGAACGAGCGAACGAATGGACGAACGTACGTACAAACGAATGTGCGTATATATGTACGTACGAACGACAGAACGAAAGGACGAACGAATGAACGTACGTACGTACGTACGAATGCACGAAAGAACGAACGAACGTTAAGTCCGAAGGAAAGAAATAACGATAGATCGTACGTACGAACATACCTCAGCACGTACGCACGTATGAAAGAACGAACGATTGAACGAAAGAACGTGTGTACGTACGTACGTATGAACGAACCAATAAATGAACGAAAGCATCTACATACGTCCGCACGTACGAACGAAGGAAAGAACGGGTGAATGAACATACGTACGAATGTACGAACTAACGAAGGTAAGTACGTACGTACAAAAGAACGAACGAATGAACGAACGAAATGAAGGAACGAGCGAACGTACGAACGAACGAAATGAAGGAACGAGCGAACGTACGAACGAACGCAAGAACGAACGTAGGAACGTACGTCTTTACGAACAAAATAACGAATGAACTTGCGTACATACGTACAAACGAAGGCCCGAACGAAGGAAAGAAAAAACGAAGGTACGTAAGAACTTACGAACGAACGAACGAACGTACGTACATACGTACGTATATACGAACGAATATACGTCCGTATGTAAGCACGTAAGTACGTACGCACGAACGAACGCACGAACGAACGATCAAAAGAACGAACGTAGGAACATACGAAGAAACGAACGTAGGAACGTACGTACGTAGGTTTGAAGGAAGGAAGGAACGAACAAATGAACTACAGAAAGAATGTAGATACGTACGTACGAATGCATGAAAGAACGAACGAACGAACGATGGAACGAACGTACGGACGTACGCACGTACAAACGAACGAACGTATATACGTACGTAGGTGTTTACGAACGAATAAACGAACGAAAGAACGAACGTACGTACATATGTACGTACGAACGACAGAACGAAAGTACGAACGAACGTACGTACGTACGAATGCACGAAAGAAAGAACGAACGAACGTTGGAACGTACGTACCTACGAACGTACGATCGAACGAACGAACGTACGTGCGTACGAATGCACAATGAACGAACGAACGACCGAACGTATGTACGTTCGCACGTACGTAAGTAAGAACGAATGAACGAACGTACGTAAGTACGTACGTACGAATCAGCGAACGATCCAACGAACGAACGAAAGAACGAACGAACGAAAGAACGAACGTACGTAAGTAGGTACTTATGAATGTACGTACTTACGAACGAACGAACGAATTTACGAACGAACGTACGTACATACGTCCGTGTGTACAAACGAACGTACGTATGTACGTACGTAAGTACTTACGAACGAACGAACGAACGAACGTATGTACGTACGAACGAAAGAAAGAACGAATGAATGAATGAAGGAACCAAAGAACGAACGAACGAACGATCTTACGTAAGTATGTACATACGAACGAACGAACGAAGGAACTAGCGAACGAACGTACGTACGTACGTAGATAAGTGCGTATGAACGAACGAGCGAAGGAACGAATGTACGTAGCTATGTACGAACGTATGTAAATACGTACCTAAGTACGTACGTACGAATGGAGAAACGAACGTACGTACGCTCGAACGAACGGACGAAGGAATGAACGAACGAATGAACGTAAACACGAACGAATGATCGAACGAACAAACGTACGTACGAAGGAACGAACGAACGAATGAACGTAAACACGAACGAATGATCGAACGAACAAACGTACGTACGAAGGAACGAACGAACGTACGTACGTACGTACGTGCGAAGGAACGAACAAACGTACGTACGTACGTACACACATATGTACGTACATACGTACACACGTACGTACGTAGATACGTACACACGTATGTACGTATATACGTACACACGTATGTACGTATATACGTACATACGTACATACGTACACACGTATGTACGTATATACGTACATACGTACATACATACGTATGTACGTAAGTACGAACGACCGAACAAACGAACGAACGTACGTACGTGCATACGAACGAACGAGTGAACGAATGAACGAAAGAACGAAACAACGAACAAACGAACGTACGTTTGTACGTACGTTCATACGTACGAATGAACGAACGAACGTCCGTAAATACGTATGAACGATCGAACATACGAACGTACGAAATAACGAACGAACGTACGTACGTAGGTACGAAAGATTGAGCGAACGAACGTACGTACGGACGTACGTACGAATAGAAGAATCCACGAACGAACGAAAGAACAAACGAACGTACGTAAGTAATTAAGAACGGACGAACGAACGGACGTACGTACATACGTAAGTATATACGAACGAACGAACGTACTTACGTATGTAGGTACGTAAGTACGTACGCACAAACGATCGATCGAAAGAACGAACGTAGGAACGTACGAAGGAACGAATGTGCGAATGTGCGAATGTACGAACGTATGTACGTACGTAAGTACGTACGCACGAGCGAACGTGCGTAGGAACGTACGTATGTACGCACGAACGAAAGAAAGAACGAATGAATGAATGAATGAAGGAACCAAAGAAGGAACGAACGAACGATCTTACGTACGTATGTACATACGAACGAACGAACGAAGGAACTAGCGAACGAACGTACGTACGTACGTAGATAAGTGCGTATGAACGAACGAGCGAAGGAACGAATGTACGTAGCTATGTACGAACGTACATAAATAGTACCTAAGTACGTACGTACGAATGGAGAAACGAACGTACGTACGCTCGAACTAACGAACGGACGAAGGAATGAACGAACGAATGAACGTAAACACGAACGAATGATCGAACGAACAAACGTACATCGAAGGAACGAACGAACGTACGTACGTACGTGCGAAGGAACGAACAAACGTACGTACGTACGTACACACATATGTACGTACACATGTATGTACGTACATACGTACACACGTATGTACGTATATACGTACATACGTACATACATACGTATGTACGTAAGTACGAACGACCGACCGAACGAACGAACGTACGTACGTGCATACGAACGAACGAGTGAACGAACGAACGAAGCAACGAACAAACGAACGTACGTTTGTACGTACGTTCATACGTATGAATGAACGAACGAACGTCCGTAAATACGTATGAACGATCGAACATACGAACGTACGAAATAACGAACGAACGTACGTACGTAGGTACGAAAGATTGAGCGAACGAACGTACGTACGGACGTACGTACGAATAGAAGAATCCACGAACGAACGAAAGAACAAACGAACGTACGTAAGTAATTAAGAACGGACGAACGAACGGACGTACGTACATACGTAAGTATATACGAACGAACGAACGTACTTACGTATGTAGGTACGTAAGTACGTACGCACGAACGAACGATCGAAAGAACGAACGTAGGAACGTACGAAGGAACGAATGATCGAACGTACGAACGTATGTATGTACGTAAGTACGTACGCACGAGCGAACATGCGTAGGAACGTACGTACGTAGTTTCGAACGAACGAACGAACGAACGAACGAACAAATGAACTAAAGAAAGAACGTACGTATGTACGTACGAATGCACGAAAGAACGAACGAATGATCGAACGAACGAACGATCGAACGAACGTACAAACGAACGAACGTGCCTACGTACGCACGTACAAACGAACGAACGTGCCTACGTACGCACGTACAAACGAACGAACGTATATACGTACGTAGGTAAATATTTACGAACGAATGAACGAACGAAACCACGAACGTACGTACATATGTACGTACGAACGACCGAACGAAAGGACGAGCAAACGAACGTACGTACGTACAAATGCATGAAAGACCGAACGAACGAACGATCGTGTACGTACGTACGTACGTACGTAAGAACGATCGAATAAACGAACGAAAGCATCTACTAACGTCCGCACGTACGAACGAAGGAGCGAACGGGCGAATGAACGTACGTACATATGTACGAACGAACGAACGGAGCAAACGTACGTATGTACGAACGTACAACCGAACGTACAACCGAACGAACGAACGTACGTACGAATGAACTTACGTATGTACGTAATAACGTATGTACGATCGTACGAACGAATAACCAAACGCAGGAACGAACATAGGAATCTACGTTCGTACGAACGAAATAACGAACGAACGAACGAGCGAACGAACGAATGGACGAACGTACGTACAAACGAATGTGCGTATATATGTACGTACGAACGACAGAACGAAAGGACGAACGAATGAACGTACGTACGTACGTACGAATGCACGAAAGAACGAACGAACGTTAAGTCCGAAGGAAAGAAATAACGATAGATCGTACGTACGAACATACCTCAGCACGTACGCACGTATGAAAGAACGAACGATTGAACGAAAGAACGTGTGTACGTACGTACGTATGAACGAACCAATAAATGAACGAAAGTATCTACATACGTCCGCACGTACGAACGAAGGAAAGAACGGGTGAATGATCGTACGTACGTATGTACGAACGAACTAAAATACGTACGTACGTACAAACGAACGAACGAAATGTAGGAACTAGCGAACGTACGAACGAACGAACGCAAGAACGATCGTAGAAACGTACGTTCTTACGAACGAAATAACGAACGAACTTGCGTGCATACGTACGTACGAACGACCGAACGAACGTACGTACGAATGGAAGAATCCACGAACGAACAAAAGAAGGAACGAAGGAAAGAACAAACGAACGTACGTAAGTACTTGCGAACGAACGAACGAACGATCTACCTAACGAACGTACGTACATACGTACGAATGACCGAATGAACATAAATACGTACGAACGTTCGAAGGAACGACCGAACGATCGAAGGCACGAAAGGACGAACGCACGTAAGTACGTACGTAAGAACGAACGATCTTACGTACGTACGTACATACAAAAGAACGAACGACGGAACTAGCGAACGACAGTCCGTACGTAAATAAGTGCGGATGAACGAACGAACGAATATACGTACGTACGTACGTATATAGTACCTAAGTACGTATGTACATATGAACAAACGAACGTACATACGTACATACGTACGAACGAACTAACTAAAGAAAGAACCAACGAAAGAATTAACGAACGATCTTACGTACGAACGACCGAGCGAACCAACGAACGAACGAACTTACGTACGTAAATACGTATGAACGACCGAACAAACGAACGTACGTACGTAAAAACGGACCAATGAACGAAAGAATGAGCGAACGAACGTACCGACAGACGTACGATCTTAAGTACGTACGTACGAAAGAACGAACGAACGAACGAACGTACGTAAAAACGGACCAATGAACGTACGACCGAACAAACAAAAGAAAGAACGATTGAAGGAAAGAACGAACGAAAGTATGTACGTGGGTACGAACGAAAGAACGAACGAACGAATGAACGAACGAACGAGGAAACGAACGTACGTACGTACGTACGAAAGAACGAACGATTGGACGAACGTACGTACGAACAAACGAACAATCGAATTAACGAACAATCGAACGAACGAACCTACGTGCATACGTACGTACGAATGACCGGACGAACGAACGAAAGAACTAACGAACGTAGGTACATACGTACGAATGCACTATAAACGAACGAACGTACGTACGTAGGTACACACGTACGTACGTACACACGTACGTACGCACGTACATAAGTACGAACGAAAGAGCGAACGTCCGTACGTGCTTATGAACGAACGAACTTACGAACGAACGTACGTACATACGTACGTATGTACGAACGAACGAACGAACGTTCGTACGTAAGACGTACGAACGAACGTACATAAGTACGTACGTACGTACGTGCGAACGAACGATCTTACATACGTACGTACATACAAACGAGTGAATGAACGTACGTACGGCGATAAGTGCGTATGAGCGAACGAGCGAACGAACGAATGTACGTACGTACGTACGTAAATACGTACCTAGGTACGTACGTACGAACGAATGAACGAACGAACTAACTGAAGATTGAACCAAGAAAAAACTAACGAACGAACTAGCGAACGTACGTACTTACGAACGACCGAGCGAACCAACGAACGAACGAACTTACGTACGTAAATACGTATGAAAGATCGAACGAATGAAATAACTAACGAACGTACGTACGTAGGTACGAAAGAATGAGCGAACGAACGTACGTATGTTCGTAAGTACGTACATACGAAAGAACGAACGAACGTACGTAAGAACGGATCAATGAACGAACGAACGAACTAACGAACGTACGTACGTCCGAATGCACGATGAACAAACGAACGATCGAACGCCCGAACGTACGTACGTACGCACGTACGTAAGTACGAACGAATGAACGAACGAAAGAACGAACATACGTACATGCGTACGTACGAACGTTCGAACGAACGACCGAACGTATTTTCGTACGTACAAACGAAAGAGCGATCGTACGAACGTACGTAGTACGAATGAGCGAACGATCCATCGAACGAACGAAAGAATGAACGAACGTACGTATATACGTACGTATGTACAAACGAACGAACGAACGTACGTACGTATGTACGTATGTATGTACGTACGTACGTAAGTTCTTACGAATGAACGAACGTACAAACGTATGTACGTACGAACGAAAGAAAGAACGAATGAATGAACGGAAAGAACGAACGAACGAAGGAGCTAGCGACGAACGTACGTACGTAGATAAGTGCGTATGAACAAACGAGCGAACGAACGAATGTACGTACGTATGCACGTAAATTCGTACCTAAGTACGTACGTACGAATGAACAAACGAAAGTACATACGTGCGTACGTACGAACAAACGAACAAACTAACTAAAGAATGAACCAACGAAGGAACTAACGAGCAGACGGACGAAAGTACGTACGTACGAACGACCGAGCGAACGAACGAACGAACGAACGAACGAACGAACGAACAACGAACGAACTTACGTACGTAAAGACGTATGTACGATTGAACGAACGAACGAACGAACGAACGAACGAATGAACGTTAGAAATAACGAACGATCGTACGTACGTAGGTACGAAAGAATGAGTGAACGAACGTACGTACGGACGTACGTTCGTAAGTACTTGCGTACGAAAGAACGAACGAACGTACGTAAGAACGGACCAATGAACAAACGATCGAACAAACAAAAGAAAGAACGAATGAAGGAACAAACGAACGTAAGTATGTACGTAGGTACGAACGAAAGAACAAACGAACGTACGTACGAATGAACGAACGATCGAACGAACGAACGTACGTACGAACGAAAGAAATATCGAACGAACAGACGAAGGAACGTACGTACGTACGATCGAGCGAACGAAGGAACGTGCGTACATACGTCCGTACGTACGAACGAACGAACGAACGTACGTCCGAACGTAGGTACGTGCGAACGAAGAACGAACGAACGTACGTACGTTTGTAGTACGTACATTAGAACGAACAAACAAACGAACGAAAGAACGTACGCACTTGCGAACGAAAGATCGAACAAAGAAACAAACAAACGTACGTACGAACGAGCGAACGAATGTACGTACGTACGAACGAATGAACGAACGTATGTACGTACGTACGTACGACTGAACGAACGGAATTATGGAACGAACGAATGAACGAACGAACGTACATAGTACGAATAAACGAACGTACGTATGTACGAACGTTCGAACGATCGGACGTACGTACGTACAAACGATCGAACGGACGAACGAAAGAGCGTACGTACGTACGTATGTACGTAAGTACGAACGAACAAAGGTACGTACGTACGTAAGTAAGAACGAAAGAACGAACGATCGAACGAACGATCTTTATTACGTATGTACGAACGAACGAACGAACGAACGGATGGAAGAGCGAACGTACGTACGTACGTACGTACAAATGAACGAACGTATATGCGTACGTACGTATGTATGAACGAATAAAAGATCGAGCGTACGTATATACGTACGTACAAACGACCGAACGAACGACCGAACATACGTTCGTACGTACGTTCGTACGTACAAAAGAAAGAACGAACGTACTTACGTACATACGAATGAATGAACGATCCAACGAACGAACGAAAGAGCGAAAGTACGAACGTACGTACTTACGAATGTACGTATTTACGAACGAACGAAGGAACTAACGTACGTACGAACGAACGTACGTACGTAGTAACGTACGAACGAACGAATGAACGAGTGAACGAACGAACGTACGTACATACGAACGAACGTACATATCTACGAACGTACTTACAAACGAACGAACGAACGTACATATCTACGAACGTTACTACGAACGAACTAACGAACGAACGTACGTACATACGTACGTAAGTACGTACGCACGCACGAACGAACGAACGAACGAGCGTAGGAATGTATGTACGTAGGTACGAAGGTACGAACGAACGAACGAACAAATGAACTAAAGAAAGAACGTAGATACGTACGTACGAATGTAAGAAAGAACGAACGAACGTTATGTACGAAGGAACGAACGAACGAGGAAACGAACGTACATCAGTACGTATGTACGAACGAACGATACTACGTAGGTACAAACGAACGAACGAACGAACAGCAGTCTTTCACCATCACCAGCGCCTCCTCCGCAGTCTTTCACCATCACCAGCGGCTCCTCCGCCGTCCTTCACTATCACCAGCGCCTCCTCCAACGTCTTTCCCAACCACCACAACCTCTTCCGTCGTCTTACC
>NC_142951.1:9987756-10000256 GCF_046866305.1 Octopus bimaculoides
GCACTGAAAGGATGAGACTTTAATTTAATATGTAGTCCTCTGATTATATGAATAAGCTCGTTTGTTAAAATAAACTGTCTCCAGAAACTAAATAACCGTAAATGTTATTTTTATTTTAGACAATATTCTAATAAAAGAAATGATGATATATCAAAATTCGTGAAAGCTAAATGCGACCAAGCCTACAGTCATTGCGACAGTTATCGAATAATTACCTTATAATAATAAACAGGTATGAGAATACCTATTGCTGATCAATAAATACACCTGATAAAAAAGGCAAATGAAAGAAGGAAGGACTATTACAGGCACTAGTGATAGGGAGAGGAAAGGTAGTGATAGTACTGTAGGGGGAGGATTTAACAATCATCTGACGTTGCGATTCGCTAGAATGTTCCCACGTGATCAACAAAAGTTGATTAATCACGGCATTGCGTGGGATAGGTTCCAGCGATGACCTGATGTTTCACCGTGCTTCTTTTTGAGCCTATCAACCAGTATAAATTCGACACATTGTAACTAATAGACAAAGATATTTGGAGTGCAGCAGAGAGAGCGTTGACAGGCACTGTAAGAGTAGGCCAAGAGAGAAGACGGCGGACAACAGCTGACAACACAAAGGAAATGAACAAACGACAGAAGTCAGTTGCCGGTAAGCAGTTAACAAATTAACAACACTTTATGTGCTCCAGCAACTTCACAAAGAACAATGCCATTAAAACTTTCTCGGCGTTTTGTCACTTGTAGTAACGACATCATTCGTTTTTTGTTCTTTTTTTGTGTACGAAAAGAATAAAATTTTGTTTATCAAACACCTCAACAGACTCCAGTCTTCTTCATCAAAGTTACGACATCATTCGTTTTCTGTGTACGAAAAGAATAAAATTTTGCTTATCAAACATCTCAAGAGACTCCAGTGTTTTTCGCACAGTATTATCACTATATTCGATAATAAGGAGCGCTTAATAACTGAAGTGCCTATAACAACGTAAGAACGAATGATGACAAATAAACCGTGACAATTCGATGCCTTTCCTACGTTTGACAATGTTGAGATATCTTCCATTGAAAATTCTTGTAATGGAAGTGCGAATTACTGTAGCAGAGCTAAATTAGCTAATTAATCAAGGTCTGAACCTGAAAAATTATTAGTGGTAAGTTTCATAATGTAAGGGAAAACTATCAAAGCAAATCTGATACTTCGCAAATATTAAACATTGCCTACTGTAAGAAAAAAAAAAGGATAAACTGACTCGGTAGCATGCATATATATGCAGACACACCTCTGCACACATCCAGGCGCACACCCGCAAACATCTACACACAGAGGAAAACAAAATATATACGGGCACAACGCACACAAAGACACAAGCCTACACAAACACATGCATGCAAATGCGCAAACGTGTATATCTGTAATAGTTGTTTTTTTTTAACTTCTGCTTGTTATATTTTATATGGCAGAACATTCTGGAGCCTATTTAGATAAGTTTTAACGGTGTATAGTAACGTAAAATATAATTTTACGGATGGTCTTTATCAAATGCCTTGTGGACGAATCTTGATTGATCGATTAATTGACAAATATAGTGTTTAGTAATTACATTACTAAAGAAAAGAAAATTCGGAATAATTGTGTCTCCTTGTGTGTGTGTGTGTGTGTGTGTGTGTGTGTGTGTGTGTGTGTGTGTGTGTGTGTGTGTGTGTGTTTGTGTGTGTGTAACAAGGTAAAATATATACAGATGTATGGGAGTGTAGTTAAAAAGCTCGCTTTTCAGTGGTTTGGATAAAAGTGCTGCGAGGTGAATTTGGTAGACGGAAACTATGTGGAAGCCCATTGTGTGTGTGTGTGTGTGTGTGTGTGTGGAATAAGTACCAGACTTTAAAAAAATATACTGATATATTTGGGGACGATCGTCTTTTGCCAATTAAACATGTGCACTGGCAGAATCGTTAGCACACCGGGCGAAATGCTTAGCAGTATTTCGACAGCCGCTACGTTCTGAGTTTAAATTCCATCGAGGCCAACTTTGCCTTTCATCCTTTTGGAGTCGATAAAATAAGTACTAGTTACGTTCTGGGGTCGATGTAATCGACTATCCCCTTTTTCCCAAATTTCAGGCCTTGTGCCTATAATAGAAAGGATTATTATTATTATTATTATTATTATTTGTCAATGTTCTTTTGTCAGACATTCTGAGACCTCCACAGCGACTTTCTTTCCCTCTTGTCCTCTCTATTCCATTGTGTAAATTAAGTACCGTGGTCGATGTAATCGACTGGTACCCGCCCAATTTCAGGCCTTGTGTTTATAGTAGAAAGGATATTATTATTATAATTATTATTTCTCAATGTTCTTTCATCAGACATTCTGTGACCTCCTCAGCGACGTTCTGTCCCTCTTGACCCGTATATTCCATTGTGTTTCTGTGTTATGTATCCCTTTCTACGCTTGCATTTATGCCTGCATTCATGTTTATGTGTTTAATGGGTTTACGTGTGTCTTGTGTGCATTTTTTATGGATCTATAAAACTGTTTCTACCCGTTACTTATTTCTGCATTTATATTTATCCTCATTCTGTCTTTAATCGTCAGGTTACGTAATGCGGTGGAGATGCGGGTTAAAAAAAAGGTTACCATCTCCAGCCCTACTGACACTTATGAGTCGGTTTTCCTGTTTCAGTGGCGTATATATACCCCACCTGGACGGGGCGCTAGTCCATCGCAGGGTTACTCATTTTTACCAGCTGAGTGAACTGGGGCGACGTGAAATGAGGTATTGTGCTCAAGAACAATACGTTGCCTAGTCCAGGGACTGAAACCACAATCTCAGGATCATGAGTCCAACACCTTAACCACTAAGCCATGTGCTTCCATGAGGAGTGTGATGGTGGGCGTGTTATTACTTCATTCACTATTTCTGTTGGGGCTCGGTCTATCGTTAAGTTTGACTAAATCCGTCAAGGCGGTGCCGCCGTATGACCGTAGTCCAATGACTGAAAGGATGCGAGCTGGTAGAAATGTTAGAACGCCGAGTTCTGAGTTCAAATTCCACCGAGGTCGACTTTGCCTTTTAAATCCTTTCGGAGTAGATAAATTAACTACCAGTCATGCACTGGAGTCGATGTAACCGACTTAAACCCTTTGTCTGTCCTTGTTTGTCCCTTCTGTGCTTAGCCCCTTGTGGGCAATAAAGAAATAAGACACGTTAGGCACGCTGGGCGAAATGCTTAGCGGTATTTCGTCTGTTTACGTTCAAATTCCGCCGAGGTCGACTTTGCCTTTCATCCTTTCGGAGTGGATAAATTAAGTACCAGTTGCGTACTGGGGTCGATCTGATCGACTGCCGCCCCTCCCCCAAAATTTCGGGTCTTGTGTCAAGAGTAGAAAAGTCCAATGAGTGAAACATATAACAGATAAAGATATGCGATCAGAAAACACATGTGCAATGTAACTGTGAAGAGTGTATGTACAGTTAAGTGTAGCTCATTGAGTAAAAGTGAAGGAAACAGAAAATGTAAGGAACCTATTATCAGCAGATAACAAAGTGGAAAATTTTGAATAAAATGCAGCATAAATCTAAACGTAACGGGCTTTAAATAATAATCATAATAATAATAATAATAATATAGCATGTCCAGTAGTTGCTCGAAACATTGGCACAAGACCAGCGATTTTTAGAGAGAAGCAAGTCGATTAAATGGACACCGGTATTTAACAGGTACTTATTTTATCGATCCCATAAGGTTTAAAGGCATAGTCGCCCTCGGTGATATTTGAACTTAGGACATAAATCCGAAAAAGAAATGCTGTAAGGCATTTTGTCCGAGGCACTAATGGTTCTGCCAAATAGCCACCTTATTAAATTATTGACAACTATTTGTATTTTCTCCAACGCTCCACCGATTCCACTCTGTCAGTCCATCGCCTCTAAACACAAGACCTATTATCAAACATTGAATTAACAAGAAAACGTGATGCAATATGTCAGTGGAATATCAGAAGAATTACCAAATCATGAAGAAAATGGAAAGACAAAGAACTGAATTTCTTCACCCTTCAGACCAAGATTTAATTCTTTAGATTTATTTGGCGTTTTGCTCTGTTTTAGAAATTTCTTTGCATATTTGTAATTTTTCTTTAATTTTTAAATTCTAACAGAATTGGGTGAGGAATCAAGAATTTTGTTAGATTTGTATTTTTGTTCTGTACTCTGTGTGTGTGTGTATTTATGCATATGTACATACACGTATGCATTTGTACATATATGCGCATATTTATATATATATATATATATATATATATATATATATATATATATATATATATATATATATATATACACATATATATACGTAGATATATACTTTTATATGTGTTTATATGTACATAAATTTGTTTGGATTTGTATGTGTGCATATATATATATATATATATATATATATGCATATACACACACTTTTATGTGTGTGTGTGTGTGTGTGTGTATTTATATATATACACACACACATGTATATATATGTTCGTGAATATAAACAAATATATATATATATATTGGGTCTTGGTTGGCAGCATGTCATTCATTTTCAAAACAATAAGGTATGTCTTGTAAAGTTGGCGACGGCGAAGCAAAGACTAGAAGAAAGTATCTCAAAAGACAACAAAAGTACAAAATTAACAACTACAAAAAAAAAAATCATATATAATCAAAAACAAAAAAAGAAAACGAAACAAAATAGCGAAGACAAATACCGAATTGTGTTTTTTTGTCTGAAAATTTTCTGCAGAAATTCAGATTGATAATTGGAAAACAAATCAACGCTATCCATACATGTTAGTCTGTGTGCATACACACACGTGTATATATATATATATATATATATATATATATATATATATATATATATATATATATATATATATATATATTCATGTGTGCATATATATATATGTATATATATATATATATACACACACGAATCTATATCAAACAAAAGAATTTGTTTAAATTTTAAATTGCACGGTATGCGTGTGTGCATACACGTTTATATAAACTTAAGCCTATACAAACATACATGCACGCGCACGCAGGAACGCACATCCACCCCAACACACGTGTGTGTATGTGTATATATATATATATAGACATACATGTATGCATATACATACATATATATACGCAAATATACATATTCAGAAATACGTATATATATATATGTATATATGCATACATATATACAACATATACACATTCATACAGACATATATACATCTACACATACACACACGCATATATGTATATATTTGTACAAGCATACGCGCTTGTATAAATATATATAAACATATATGTATGCGTGTGTGTGAGTATGCATATATATGTATATATACATACATGTAAACATGTATATATCCATACAATTGTATGCACAAATATTATACACATATATAAGTACATGAAAGAGAGTGAGGGAGAGAAGGGTTCTGGAATTCCTAGTTATTGTTAGTTATTGTTAATATTTTTATTTTGTTAATGTTTCGAGTCGTTTTTTTTTTGTGTGTTTTTCTTTCTAATATTTCTCTTTGTTCTTTACTTAAAATCGTTCAACTGTGAACAAGGAATTCAAATAAGGCGAACAACAAACAAACCGATGACGATGACGATGATGGCACGACAAATGGCAATAATGGTAAAGAGGAATGCAACAATGGAATCACAAGAATAAGAACAATCTTTTCTTTATTGGCCTAAAGAAGCAGAGATCTGGGGGACAGAATATGGTCCGAATACAAATCGAATAACTATGGGTGTTCTTTTTTTAGTTGCGCAAAACATAGGCGCATGCGTGGCTGTTTGGTAAGAAGATTGTTTCCCAGCCACATGGTTCTGGGTTCTGTCCCACAGCGAAGCAACTTTAGCATCTGTCTTCTACTATAGTCGTGAACCGACCAAAGCCTAGTGAGTGGATTTGGCAGACGGAAACTGAAAGAAGCCCGTCGTATATATATATATATATATATATATATATATATATATATATATATATATAGAAACGTTGATGACAATTCAAAACCAAGACCTAAGAAGGGAACGCTTTCCCTCGGGGAAATACAAAGGAAAAGGGTGTTCTCTGGTGACGGAAAACACCAATCAAACATTTTCGAACCTTCCAGAACATATTAAGCATGTGAAGAGGCTTAGTTTACCGAAACGGGCTGAAGATGCGGATTCAAGATGACAAGAGTTAAATCTTCTCACTGGTTATCTATCTTCTTATTGGTGCGGGTATTGTTGTGTGATTCAGAATAGTTGAATAGCTTCTGATTTAGGTACAAAGCCAGATGTTTTGAGCGCAAGGGGTTAGTTGATAACATTGACCCTATATTATTTTATTAATCCTGAAAGAATGAAAGGCAAAGTTGACCTGAGTGAAATTTGAGCTCAAGACATAAAGAGCTGGAAGAAATGCCGCTAATATTTCCGCTCGACGTTCTAACGATTCAGCCATCTTGTTGTCCTTATAACTATGAAGACGACGTATGAGCGTTCAGTGTTTGCCGAACGACCTGCACAAATGATTTGTTTATAGTGATCAAATGTTTATGCCGCACAGTAGATCACACAGGTACAAGGTGTACCGTACATTAGGTGTCGAAGTGATTGCAAAACAATGCGAAATTAAGTGTTTTGCTCAAAAACACACCGCACAGCCCTGTCTAGGAATTGAAATCACGATCTCGCGATCGTGAGTGCAACGCCCTAACCACTAGGCCATCCGTCCTCATATAAATATAAAAACAGTTATAATAATAATAATAATTACGTCAATCCTTTTTTTAAAAGAGTTTCGTCAATCCTTTTTTAAAAATATAATAATAACAATAATGATAATAATAATGATGGTTTCAAATTTTGGCACAATGCCTGCAATTTCGGGGGAAGGGGAAGTCGATTACATCGGCATCAGAGTTCAACTGGTACTTATGTTATCGACCCTGAAAGGATGAAAAGCAGGATTCGAACTCAGAGCGGAAAGAGCTGTTTGGAATGCCGCTAAGCATTTCGTCTGACATGCTAACAGTTCTTTTCTTTTCTTTTGACCACAAGGGCCTAAACATAGAGGGGACAAACAAAGACAAAGGGATTAAGTCGATTAGATCGACCCCAGTGCGTAACTGGTACTTAATTTATCGACCTCGAAAAGATGAAAGGCAAAGTCGACCTCGGCGGAATTTGAACTCAGAACCTAACGGCAGACGAAATACCGCTAAGCATTTCGCCCGGTGTGCTAACGTTTCTGCCAGCTCGCCGTCCTTTATTTGTTATAATAATAAATTTTCCGTTTTGTCATGTTTTTTATTATGTTTCGTATTTACTTATTGAGTGCTCTTTATAATATCCGCTATACATCAGAGATTATTCCTTGTGTGTTGAGATATTCACAGTGATTTAATCAGTCTTGCTCTGACGAAATGTAATTAAAGTCTTGAAGAATTCTATGCTGAAGTTACAACATCGATTCGCGTATTTAGAATAATGTAACTAGTGTCCGATGCGATAATGTGATTTTTAGCAGTAAGTAATATTGCGTTAGTATCAGATAACATTTAAGTTAATTTATTCCATCCATTTTACTCCTTGCCCTTTTCTTCCACCATGTTGTCACTGTTTTCTCCTTTCTGCTGACTTATCGTTGTTGTTGGCGCTCCGTCGCTTACGACGTCGAGGGTTCCAGTCGATCCGATCAACGGAACAGCCTGCTCGTAAAATTAACGTGCAAGTGGCTGAGCACTCCACTGACACGTGTACCCTTAACGTAGCTCTCGGGGAGATTCAGCGTGACACAGAGTGTGACAAGGCTGACCCTTTGAATTACAAGCACAACAGAAACAGGAAGTAAGAGTGAGAGAAAGTTGTGGTGAAAAAGTACAGCAGGGTTCGTCACTATCCCCTGCCGGAGCCTCGTGGAGCTTTAGGTGTTTTTGCTCAATAAACACTAACAACGCCCGGTCTGGGAATCGAAACCGTGATCCTATGACCGAGAGTCCGCTGCCCTAACTACTGGGCTATTGCACCTCCACTGTTGACTTATCTCTAAAAGAGAAACGGCTTCCCGTCGCTAAATGTTGACGGCAGGAACCCTAGTGTAAAGTCTATAATAACGTATACGTCATATAAATATATCAAGGGGTGTATCTTTACTTTCATTTAGAAGCGATCATAAAATCGTCTAGGTAGTAGTAGATTCCCCCACTTCTTTTTGTTGTTTTCTGTTTTGCAAATATAAAAAGAAAAAAAATAATTAGAATGGATATTTGAAAGATAAATAAGGTATTTAATAGAACGATAGATTTATGGATATTTTGTTATAACAACAAAGCTGTTTTTATCAAACGTATAATTTGCATTTCAAATCCGTTCAAACATTGACTATTGCATTGCTTCAAATTGATTTCAAACTAGCCATTATTGAAAGCGTGATTAATTTTATTATCATTGTCATCATCAATAAAAACGGAGCAACATGTTTATAGACACTCCACTAGAACTTTGTACAAATTTTTAGTGAAAATTATCAGGAAACAAGAGACGGTTAGCCCCAAAGGTTCTTGATTGGCGTAACAAAAGATAAGAGATATCGACAATGAAAATGTCTATATTTTCGAGTAAACAAAGTTTATTATACAGTAAAGTCTATTTGCCAACGCAAAATGGCAGTCCTACGTAGGACGATGTTGCTAATTTTTAGCCCCAGGTAAACATCTTTTCCAGCTAGCTACCGGCACATTATCTGTGTCCGTATACTGTGATCAAGGGAGTCTACTGTTCCCTTTCTAGCCGTAGTGATAGCGTAGAACAATGGTTTCTGGGTAATTTCCCTTCGTCGGTACAAGATAATCGCTGGCTAGAGATAGCAGCCACTCGCTCTTGCTCATAGTATATACTTTTAAAGCGACACACAGTCGCTGATCTCGTAGAGAGAAAAACAACTAGTTTTAAACCTCTGAGCGAGAAATATGTAGTAACAGTACTGTACAGTAAAGCCTATTTGCCAACGCAAACTTTGTGATAGTCGGGTACTGTTTATAATACAAGGTGCAAAATCTACATGTCATTGCATGTGTGTGTATGTATATATACATATATATATATATATATATATATATATATATATGTATATATATATATATATATATATATATATATATATATATATATATGTATATATATATATATATATATATATATATATATATATATATATATATATATATGTATATATATATATATATATATATATATATATATATATATATTCACATATACGCACATACAAATATGTATATATGTATATACACCTTTTAAATTTGTTCATGGGAAACGTTTTGAATATTATGTCGGCCACAGAGTAATGATGCTGACTCGAGAACCAGCTTTGGATGAACAAGCATCGAGCTCAGCCGATATAATGTGGGATAAATGTAGCAATAATAACAATAATCCTTGGATGGAATTTATAAACATTAAATGCATCACTGCACGCATTTCCATAAATCATGTCTCTTAAAATCAGAGCCCATATTCTAGGGATGATTACAGTGAGCATCGAGTAGATCTTCATGAATTCATTTCTTCAGGCGATATAATATTAATGGATGTTTATCCCTTTTGACCAGTGTGAAGAATAATAAATTTGAACTCTAAAAAGTATAGGGTCACCCATCAAATGAATGTAACATTGGTGTTATTATAACTGAATTTAATACCATATATATATATATATATATTGATAGATAGATAGATAGATAGATAGAAAGATAGATAGATAGACTCATACATATATACATACACGCACACACACATATACATACATAACTACATACATGTAAATATTTGGATACATATATGATAATAATATACGCATTGCATCTTCTTGATAGTTGTTACCTAACTATCTTCTCATAACGTGTAAATGTGAGGGGGTGGATAAAAATTTGAATTTGAAATTAAGGAATATGAAAGCATACGAAGAGTTCTCATATATAAACATATAATTTATATCGTTTTCAATGTTTGCTATTCATTACGAAGTTCTTACACATTTTAGCGAATAGTAATCATGTATAGTACTATTTCATCCTTTGTTTAGAGTCTTCAGCATAACTATGAATTCGTTAATTAAATACATTACTTCGCACGGACTGGAGGAAGTTCATGGAGTGCTTTGGTTGTTTTCTTTATACTACGGTGTAGGTTTAAGAAAATGTTCGTAGAGTAATAACAGTTTCCAGGGACATTTCTATCCCGTGAAAGTGTTTTTAGAGGAGTCAATATTTATAACATTAACCACAAACGGTCCCACAAGCCTTCACCGATGTCGGTTAGGTCTTGATAAGCCTTTGGCTCTTATCTTCATATCCTTCGCATAGTCGAGCCAGCTTCCAATCATAAACACACGGTCCGACCCACATCACACGTTAAATGAAATGCACACCTATTTCTTTCTTTCTTTCTTTCTTTCTTTCTTTGTACGTGTGTGTGTGTGTGTGTGTGTGTGTGTGTGTGTGTGTGTGTGTGTGTGTGTGTGTGTGTATGTCTCGGCTTGGTGAGGCAAACAAGAAACATAGAACTCAAAAACATAAGTTACAGAATGACTCGAGGTGCAAGAGTTTCATTCATTTGGTTAGCGCCAAGGCACGAAACTTTTGGCCCTTGAGTCACTCTGCAACTTCTGCTGATGTTAATAATCAGACACAAACACACAAAGATATATACACACACACACACACACACCTCTACATACATGCGCATATATCTATAGATCCAGGCATAGGCGTATACTTGCAAAGATATGTACATGTATATACGTATATACGCACACGTATACGTTTATACATGCATAGATACACACATATATATATACACACGCACATACATACACACACACACACACACACACACACAGACATATACATATATACACATGCACGTACATATATACATACATACATACACACAGGCATACATACACACAGACATATTCGTGTGCGTGTGTTGTATCCGACGTCACAAGGTCTTCTTAGGCCATCCCACCACCTTTACGTCTTCGAGGTAGGAACTTATTAGAGCAAGACAGGCAGACAAGCAGGTGGTGGTGGTGGTGGCGGTGGTGGTGGGAGGTTTGGGGGGCTGTCTTTGTCGTCGTCGTCATTGTTGTTGTTGTTGTTACTGGTTGTTCACTTTCTAAGAATCATGTCCTTGTGCTGAAGTCTGGAACTCTCTTTCCACGCCACAATGACCATAAATTGAATCTCTCGGCACAATGTAGAGTCGAGCTAAATAATCTCATTAGTTGGGCTATGGCGCGCGCGTGTGTGTGTGTGTGTGTGTGTGTGTGTGTGTGTGTGTGTGTGTGTGTGTGTGTGTGTGTGTGTGTGTGTGTGTGTGTGTGTGTGTGTGTTGAAGGGCTACGAAAATGTGTGCATGTGCATATATACATGTGGGCCTATGAATCTTTTTCACTACGCGTATGTGTGTATATACACATGAACACATATATTTATATATACATATGCACACATACATGCATACATCTGTGTGTGTACCTTGTTGTGTATATTTGAATGTTTGTGTTGTTGTAATGTCATACATATTATACACACAGATACACACATGTATTATTCATACACATGCACAAACATATAAATACACACCCGTATGTGCGTATGCGTATATATATATATATATATATATATATATATATATGTATATATGTGTGCATATTCACATATGTGTATATATGCATAAGTATATGAATTTATATATATGTATTTATGTGTATATATATATATATATCTATATATATATATCAATATATAGATACATTACATACATACAAAGATATATATATATATATACATGCATGTATACACATATACATTTGCATATCCACTCAACATACACACAATTGGTATGTCTCAATGCAAATATATGTCTACGCACACACATACATACGTGTGTGTGTGTGCATGTATATATATATATATATATATATATATATATATATATAGAAAGAGAGAGAGAAGTGTGTGTGTATATATTGTATATATATATATATATATATATATATATATATAGAGAGAGAGAGAGAGGTGTGTATATATATATATATATATATATATATATATATATATATATAGGTGTGTGTGTGTGAATACTTCAAACTTGTTGTGAATACTAATCACAACAAACCTAAAATATTTCCCTGTGACTTTCGTTCATTTCTTAAAGTACAATCATATAAACAGCACACACGTATAATTATAAACAGTAATGGAAACTGAAGGCCTTACACATAGCAATGGGAACGGTAGAGGTTATATATATATACGAACGGAAGCCAGTAATATTATATTTACAAATGGTAACTGTGCGTATCATAGACACTAATGTGAGCTGTTGGTATTATATATGTATATGTATATACTAAAAAGACGCGAG
>NC_142951.1:10005256-10017756 GCF_046866305.1 Octopus bimaculoides
ACCTCTGAATCCGTTTTCTGCATATTCTGTCACTGATGCTCTCTCTCACTCGCTCTTCAATCTATCCATCTACCTATCTATCTATCTATCTATCTATCTATCTACTTATATCCTCTCTATCTACTTATCTTCTCTCTATCTCTCTATCTCTCTTTCCTTCTCTCTCAACATTCACCTCTACTTAACATATTTCCTCACAATTATACAAATCAACGAAGAAACAGCTAAGGCTGTGATTCTAACGCCAAGTAACAGCAACCAAATCTCCTTCAAAACACACGGGAACCTTTAACACTTTGCTCAGCGTGGGAACCACCGGTGACTCCCACACAAGATTCTTAGTACAGTGTGGGAATCACCGGCGACCCCCAATTGTGATTTTTCTTCTTTTTATGAAACCTCACAACAACATAATAGAAATATTAATATTTCTAAGTCTCTCTAAAGGAGACTACGGCAGCAGTACTGGATAGTAATAGTTATCGCCAAGCTAACATGGCAATCCAGAAAAATAGGACGAAGCTAATGAACGGCAGCATTCGTCCTATTTTTCTGGA
This sequence comes from Octopus bimaculoides, assembly GCF_046866305.1. NCBI lineage: Eukaryota > Metazoa > Mollusca > Cephalopoda > Octopoda > Octopodidae > Octopus > Octopus bimaculoides. The sequence continues at coordinate 10,005,814 of NC_142951.1, forward strand.
CTGCCATGTTAGCTTGGGGATAACTATTAATACACAATAATATAATTCAAATTATATTATTCGTGTATTCCGAAATGCCTAGAGATAGTCAGGTCAATGAAAAATTTGATGCATTTGTTCCAAAATAGTATGAAAAACTGCAAGACAGTTATCATTGCAGGTGGAAGAGATATTGAACAATTCGACATCAAGAGAAAAATCTTTCAAGAAGATTCGGTATCAGCCTGTTTATTGCTAGAATGTTACCACTGTCCATGCTCCTGAGAAAAATGGGAGCTGGTTACAAACTTACCAATCAGTTGCTGATTGATAAGGAAATTCTTAGGAACTACCTAAGAAGATCGACAAACCTATCAATGGCTTGGATTAACTATAAGAAGGCATATAATATGGTTCCTCGTTCGCGGATTCTGAAATGGTTAAGGCAGCGAAAAATTTGATTCATTTGTTCAAAAATATGCAGAGAGAAGAGAAATTGGACAAGTCGACAACAAGCCGGGAATCTTTCAAGGAGATTCGGTGCTAGTATGTTACCACTCACCATGGTTCTGAGAAAAATAGGAGCTGGTTACAAACTGCAGAAAACACGAGACAAAACAATCATCTGATGTTTATGGATAATTCGAAGCTTTACGGAGCTAGCAGTGGTCAGTTGGATTCCGTTTCTCAGTACAAATTTTCTGTCAAGATATCTGGATAGCATTTCGTATAAAAAATGCGTTCTTATTGAACTAAGTAGAAGGCGAAAGGTAGACGGCAATGGAATATAACTTATAGATAATGAACGGATAAGTGAATGGAGAGGGTTACAAGTATGTGTGGTGTTTTACAACGAGGCCAGATGCTGAACACCAAGATGGAGAAAATTTTCTTCTGAATATATCAGAAGAATTAAATAACTTTGTAGATTTAAACTAAATGGAAAGAACCTTACTAGAGGCATCAACTCGTGGTCTATATATAGGAAATATTACTATGCAAAGGAAGAACTTGTCAAAATGGATAGAAAAATCTTAGGAGGTGTGCTTGCATCTCCTGCAGTCTCCTGTTCTCGACGTATATACGATTAAAATGTTTTAAAAACGAATATTCTATAACAAAACTAGACTGCTGATGTAAAATAAAATATGTAAAAAATGAGCTTGGTAGGCAAAGAGTTAAATGACGGTAGTCTCTCATGATCAGGTATGTTTATGGCGATCAAATGTATGTATGCTGTACATTAGCTCACTCACTCCATCATATCAATGTTGCCTGACCATACACCTTACTGTCTTATGTATGTATATATGTATGATCCAATGAGGGAGACCTCTACATGGTAGCTAGACCTGGTAGAAATAGCAGCCAAATCTCCCTCAAAACACCCCACTGTCATGTGTATGTATATATGTATGTACTAACTTTTTTGTATTTGACGACTGTTGCTTTAAGTTAGAAAATCGTATTGAGCCCTCTACGTATAGAGAGAGGGGGACGGAGAGAGAGAGAGAAGAAAGAAGAGAGACGGCATAGCGACGGTTTTGGCTGACTGCCATCTTGTACTCCCCTTGTAGCCAGCGAAATGGTATGTGCCGGATATCAGAGCAACTCGTTGCTTTTAACGAACAGCATGGCAGAAGAAATAGGACAAAGATTACAAAAGTAGCGAATCTCACTTTGAAACTAACGATTTTGAAAATATTTTTAGATTACGGAACGCCCCGCTCTCTTATGTATCCATGTTTAAAATTTCAGCGCGATCGGATGAACAATACTCGAGATATAAGCGCACAAACAGACAGACAGAACGGAATTTATTTATATATTAGACTAGCAGAGAGATCTGGCCTTGCTCGAGATTAAAATGGCATAGTTTCTTTTATACTGTTTTACTTGTTTCGGTATTATAATCCGATTTCATTCGGGTCTACTCGGGCCACATTTTAAAGAGGAGGAATTCGAAAAAAAAAGAAGATATTAGAAATTGGTAATGAAAAAAGCATGCCAAATATTTAAACAGTCTTTGAGAAGCGATTGGAGAAATCTCGCGGAAGCAGATGTGAAGGGCAAAGAATGAGGGGAAAATGCTAGAAAAAAACAAAACAAAAACAAACCACCAATGACGTCACTGCACAAAACTGAAACAGTATAATACGACTGCACTTACAATACGTAGTCACACCCAACCTAATTTTGCAGAATCAGTGTCGCGAAAGCTAACCCATGGGTTAGGAGTTTGACTGGCAGAGGTGATCAGGTTGCAGAGGTGGCCAGCAACGTGAAGAAGGTGGATGCATTTGAACTAAAAAATCGAGAAACTTACAATGACTCTAGCGACGAGAGAGTAATAGCGGTAAGTTCAAAAGTGTTATTGCAGGGCTTCTTTGTAGACAACGTTCCTGGTGTTGCCCGGATTACCACAAATGAAGAGATTGTGTGGACTGCCGATGTGGGAGCATCCGACGTATAGTTGACCGTGGGTAAATACCTGCTGTGCCAGATCTAGGCCAACTACTTGCAGCGACTGTCCCTGTGCCTTGTTGATGCTTATTACAAAGCAAACTTTTACGGGAAAATGTCGTCGCGTAAATTCAAATGGCACGGCAGAGGGACTAAGGCTCATGAGGGGGTTAATAACTGTCACGCCAGCAGAAGGTCCGTTCAGAAAGGTTGTCGTCAGAATTCGGATCCCAGTTGTTTTGATGATCAGACGCGTATCATTGTATAATTCTGGTGGTTCCACGTTTCTCAGCAGCATAACTGGAACGCCAATCTTCAGTCTAAGGTCATGAGGTGGAAATCCTGGAGGTAGTTGGCTGTTAAGGAATTCAATAGGGTAGATGACGGTGTCGTCCGTGTTTTTGTTGGGGGTCAATTGACTTGAACGAGACTTCATCTCCTGCCACCTGATCAAGCAGGTGTTGATTCACTGCGTTAACTGTGGCATTATGTGGTGCTAAAATAGATCTCTCTTGCAGCTAGTTGTGATCAAGGAATCGTGCCTCGAGGTCTGGGAAAACAGATGACACAAAAATCCCAAACGACAGACGAATGTGCTCTTTATCGATTCCATGTGTAGCTCCATTACCAACTTCCGGGAGGAGTTTTGAGAAAACCACAGAGTCTGCGTCACCATGCACTCTCATGTTAGTAGTCAGGTTTAGTTTCTGGACATATTGCCATAGGTAGGATGACTTGATGCGTTAACTTCGTCAGCTCTGGTGCCTCTAGTGATTACAAGAAGTGTCTGTCGAAAATCGCCAGCCATCAGTACCGTCGCTCCACCCATTACGTGTGAATTTCGACGCGAGTCTTTGAGAGTTTGGTCTAGAGCCTCAAAGGCCACTATGTGACTCATTGTAGCCTCGTCCTAAATGATTAGACAGCAATCACAAAGAAGTTTTCCTTTTGAGTCGCCACGATTTATTTTGCATGTAAGATTCTCCTTCTTTGCTAGATCCATAGGCAATCGGAATGCGGAGGGTGCCATACGACCGCCATGTAACAGTGACACTGAGGCGACCGCTAAAGCAATCCGCCTGTTTTTCCGCAGCTTCACAAGCAGTAAGTTGATCGATAATAATATTAATTGTAACTATAGAAGGTGACGGTTTGTTGACAGCGAAAATATTTTTAAAATGCGGATTATGAAGGTTTGTATGAAAGTTGAACTCAAATATGGAGAACTTAAAAAAAAATTGGACTGATAAACTCGGTTACAACTCGGCTTTCAGCATTTGTCAGAAGGAAAATAACAGTGGATATAGGTACAAAAAAAAAAAAAGTACTTGCACATCAACACGGGATCTTTGGCTTTGATTGGCCTGATTAGCAAGAAGGGGGGGGGGGGGGCGGCGGCCCTTATTGATGGAAAAAAAACAATAGACGATATGGATAGGATCTATAAGGCGTGTCTGGGCATTTTATTCAATATGCTGACGGAAAAATAATCTTTAACGTAGACATGAAGGCGAACTTGCCATCGCAGTTGATTTATAACGATAATAATAGTAGCTGTAAATGTAGAAGGCGATAGCATATTTACAGCGAAATAAAGTTCTCGTTGACGTGCAAGTTAAAAATTGCATAGTATTAAATTAGTTTGTATTTAATTTTAAATCACTAATGAAGAAATTAAAAAGAAACTGAATGGATTAACTCGGCAACAAAAATTTTCAAGCAGAATTAACATTTAATAGATTGAAAATAAAAAAAAGTCGGTAAAAAAAATAATAAAACGAACCTATGCACGGGCCTTCCTTCTTTGTAGTTTAAGGGCTGTATTTCTTTTGGTAGAATACACTGGGCGTTTTCGGTTGGGTGTATCGTATAAACGATAGTATCTAAGTATAATGAAATTAGTTTATGTTAAATACTAAACAACTGTATGTAAAAGTATGTTTTGGTTGGATATCGAATAACTGAGAGGAAGAAGTCTTTTAAATAAGGAAGCTCGATATAAAATTTATGCATTGAGTACTGAATGATAATGTTAGAAAGAAAATGTTCTGAGATTATTAAGGTTTTCTGATTTTGAAATGCATTATAAAATACCTTTCTAAAATCACTTCTTTAACTTTCAAAGACATCTCAACGCTTCTAAAGCAAACTTCGTTTATTTGTTTACGTTCATTGTAATTTGAATTATAAAATAAAATTATTTTTTTAAAAAGGCACAGCAAAAGGGCAGACATGTAAAATATAGCGCTAATATTGAAGAGAAAATAGTCTGTGGTATTTTACGTATCACGAATTTGTAATTCTTTACCAAAAAATGCAAATTTAGGCATTAAATCATCCAAGAGAAATCAACGGCAAAACTGGCACTTACCAAAAGAACATGTCCAACTCGAGTGAAAATTGACTAAACCTCAACTTCAGCTTAGAGAGAGAGAGAGGTGGGGGAGGAAGAGTGACAAACAGATAACGAAGACGGGAAGGGAAAGAGAGAGAGCTTTCAGCTCTCAGATTCCGTTCTAGAGACAAAGTGAAGGAAAGGGAGGAAAGAGAGAGAGAGGAAGAAAGGCTGTTACGTATAGAAAGAGAGAACACAAACACTTGTCGAAGTCCGTTGAAAGACGATGAATTTTTGCCCTAGCAGCCATGCATTTCAATGGAACAAACTGAAATTTGCCATGCATACTCGCTAGCACGTTGCCCGCAGGCGTGCAGATTTTCAGCTCAATCCAAACACGTTTACTAACACTTTCGCCTGCACAACTGCACGCGAGACAACGTCCGCCCTTTTCACAAATATAGAATAGAATATAAGGCGGCGAGCTAGCAGAAACGTTAGCGCACCGGACGAAATGCTTAGAGGTATTCGTCTGCCGTTACGTTCTGAGTTCAAATTCCACCGAGGTCGACTTGGGCTTTCATCCTTTCGGGGTCGATAAATTAAGTACCATGTTATCGACTTAATCCGTTTGTCTGTCTTTGTTTGCCCCCTCTATGTTTAGCCCCTTGTGGACAATAAAGAAATAATAAGCGTTAGCACACCGGGCGAAATGCTTAGAGGTAGTTCATCTGTCTTTACGTTCTGAGATCAGATTCCGCCGAGGTCGACTTTGCCTTTCATCCTTTCGAGGTCGATAAACCAAGTACCAGTTACGAACTGAGGTCGATCTAATCGACTTAATCCCTTTGTCTGTCTTTATTTGCACCCCTCTATGTTTACGCACTGGGGTTGATCTAATCGACTGGACTCCTCCCCCAAAATTTCGGGCCTTGTACCTAGAGTAGCATAGATTTATATCATATTATAGGATAGACAGATAAAATCGCTTTGTTCGAAAACTTTCGAATCTTCATGTAGCCCTAAAAACGGTTGGTTCGTCACAACTGGAACATCATTGGTGGAAGGCCTGCATATACCCCCCACAACACAAGTAAGTACATAAATTCAAAACAAGATGGACAAAATAGTACACGAATACCAAACGTAGAGTAATATACATTATATATAAGCCGTAAATTTTATCACAAACTACGCGCTCACACACACACACACATATAAGGATAACATCCAGAGCTGACGGTTAACAGATATAGGAAAAAGCGTATGCAAGTGGAATGTTTCCTGGCTTTATAGAATACCAGATTCGTCAATAGAACACCAATAGATACAAATGTTAGTAGTTTATAGAAGGGCAACACCATATTCGATAATGTAATGTTCGTAAATAACACACCCTGGAACGAGTTGGTTTATAAGCTTAGGAAAAATACTACAAGACACTAATCTTAATAGCAACAGCGAAGACACGAATGTGGAAACAGGCAGGTCCGCCATGTATATCGTTGATAAGCCTCGTGTGTGTTTACACAACGAATATATATATACATACATGCTTGCACACATACACACGTGTGTATTAATGTTTGTTTTCATGCCAAGTTATATATAAAAATGTTTTAGCATTAACCCTTTAGCATTCAGATTACTGTCAAATGTAATGCGTGTTTATTCACATTGTTTTGAATTAATCATGTGCTATCTCGCAGCTTAGAGATTTCCATAATGCGATTGGCTATTTCAATTATTTTTTCTTTTAATGACATTGTTAGGTAGGAGTGAGGCGTTGGATCTGGTTAGTTTGAATATAAAACCAAAGGAATATTTGGGTTAGAATTGAATGGTTTAAATGCTAAAGGCGAAAATGAAGGATTACTAGAATCACTCTATACTTTTGCGTATGGTTCATTTTTTATACTTCTATTCTTTTATTCCTTTACTTGCTTCAGTCATTTGACTTCGGCCTTGCTGGAGCACCGCCTTGAAGTTTTTTGCTCGAAAGAATCGACCCCAGGTTTTATTTTTTAAAACCGTAGTACATACTCTATCAGTTTCTTTAGTTGAATCTCTAAGTTGCGTGAATCTAATCACACCAACACCGGTAGTCAAGCGGTGGTGGAGGACAAACAGACACAGAAACACGTATCCACATACACTCGCATACACACACGCATATGTATATATATACATATATACACACATACACATATCTAATATATATAAATCCCAGTATGTATGTCTATATTGGCTAATGCATACATTTCCACAACTCCGATTTTCACCAGACTTTACACACACATTACTTATGTGCCAAGGATGGTCATGCACTATAACATTTTGCCCAGAGCTCCCGCATAAACTGATAAACCTGGAAAAACTGTGGTTTATACAGGTTTTTCTCTAATTCATTGTATGTACATATTTTTTGTATGCAACATATTCCATACTTTTTAAAATCTATATGCTCGTATATTGGCATAAGAGAATATTTTTTAGTGGTTTTCACATTTTCGATTTATTATTTATTTATGAGTTGCAATTGTGTATTATTACTTTCTATATTTTTTATATGAGTATTGGTGTATATTGTTTGAGGGTTTTGGTTGGAGAATATTATAAAAGTGAAAGGATTTTGTCTATTTATTTATTTCGAATGTTTTCCATATTTTAAAATCTATATGGTCCTATATTTGCATTACAGAATATTTTTTTAGTTGTGTTTGCTAAGTATATGCATAAGAAAAGAAAATGGAGAAATCAACAGACAGACATCAAAATGTCAGTGCCTTACAACCTGGGAACTTGGATGCTCTCATCCTAGAAATGATAAGTATATATATATATATATATAGACAACGGGTTTCTTTCAGTTTCCGTTTACTAAATCCACTCAAGGAATTTTTCGGTCCTAGGCTAGAGCAAGGTATCATACAGTGGGACTGAACGCGGAACCACGTGGTTGGAAAGCAAGCTTTTGACCACAGAGCCACAAAAAAAGTTTGAAAGTGACTTCGAAGTTTCGGATTACCAGAAATGTAGAAAAGATTGCACGATTTGTGTGCATTTGAGCGTATTATCATCATTTTTTGAATGACCTGTTCCTAGTTCGAATTTAACTTTGGAACCTAAAAGTACATATCTGGAAATAATTACACCTGATGGACGAACGAGAAAAACGATCAGAGAAGAAAGGTTGAGGAGCAAAGAGTGAAAGAAAGAAAGAAAGAATGTATGGATGAATGAAACGCGGAGAAATTAAGTAAAATAACGAAAAGAAACGAACGAGAAATTGGTAAATGAAAAGAACAGAAAAGGAAAAAAGGAGGAAACCAACATGACGTAAAGAAACACAATAAAGAAGACGAGAAACCGAGAGAGAGAGAGAGAGAGAGAGAGAGAGAGAGAGAGGAGGAAAAAAGAGAGAAAGAAAGAAAAATACAAGAAAATAACGAGAACAACATCAACAATAATATGAAGCTTGGTGAGATAAAATTTAAACGAGAGGAAATTAGTCTGAGGACTCGAAATAGGTTTGGCGTGTGTGTGTGTGTGTGTGTGTGTGTGTGTGTGAGAGTGTGTGTGTGTGAAGATATACTTGCATGGTGTGCAAATGTGTGTGTACCTATATATATATATATATATATATATATATATATACACATGCGAATGTGTGTGTCTGTATGCAAATATGTGCAGATCTACGTGTATACGTATGAATGCATGTGTGTACATGTGCGTATGTGTAGGTGTGTGTGTGTGTGTACATATGTTTATATATATATATATATATATATATATATATATATATATATATATATATATATGCATATATACATATGTATCTATATGGCTATATACACATACAAATTGACATATGTTTATGTATATATAAATGCATATATATATATATAGATATATATATACACATATAAATATATAACATATGTGTATATATGTACACACACACCCCTGTGTCAATATATACGTGTGTGTGTGTGTGTGTATGTATAATACAGAATAGGTGTGCATAGTTGGTGTGTGTGTGTATGTGTATGTGTGTATGTGTATGTATATATATATATATATATATATATATATATATATATATATATATATATATACGTGAAGTACACACGTGTGTGTAAAAGAAATTACATTAGCAAGGTGGGGTGGGACTGGAAGAAAGTAGATGAGGTGAAGTTAAAGGAAAGGGAGGAGGTGTAAACTAAATTATAAATTGGTAATTCCATTAAAGGAATTGATTCCTTGTATCTATTAGAAAAACTGGGTCTTTTTGTTAAAGAAAGGAAATAGGTAAGTGGAGGAGTTGAGGGCGAGGGTGTTGGTTGTGGTGATGGAGGGGGAGGGGCATCATTGCAGGTATTTCGTACGTCGGAGTTGGAGGAGAGACACTGAGGAGAGTAAGGGAGGAAAGAGAAAAGAGAGGCGGAGGAGGAAGAGAAGAGAAAGGAGAGAAAAGGGAGCGAGAAAGAGAGAGAAGGAGAGAGGGGAGAGGCAAAAACAGCAATAACGACAAAAATCACATCTATAACAATAATAACAGTAAAAACAACAGCAATAAAAATGCAATAATAATAATAATAATAATAATAATGATAATAATTCATTCAGTTATTTTTCACAAGGCCCAATGCATTCACGCAAAACGTGTTATAAATGATATTATAGGACATGGGTGCAGTGCAGTGCAGCATGTGTGTATGTGCGTGTATGTATACACATATACACATACACACACACATACACATACTTTATTTAGGGGTCAAGAAGGCAACCAATGGTTTCATGTTAAGACATTTTCATAATCATTCAAGCACGCCGCATGGAAGCGTTGGTATTCGTTTCCATTTCTTTTTCCATGAAACCATAGATTCCCATCGTTCGATATTAGCGCATACATACGTCCATACATACATACATACATACGTATATACATACATACATACGTATACATACATACATACATACATACATATATACATGCATACATACATATATACATACATACATACAAACATACAGACATATATACATACATATATATACACACATACATACAAACATACACACAAGCGTATATATATATATATATATATATATATATATATATATATATATATAAATGTATGTATGTGTGTGTGTGTACACTGAAGCATAAGAAATGAAGTGAAACTAACCCATTCATGAATAAGAAACATGACCACCCTCATTGATGTAAGGTCACTACTTCTAACCAACGAACAGGACAAAACTCTGCTTTGGATAAGTGTATAACAATCGAAGGTGCCCATGCGCTCTCCGTTTCCGATTCCCACCTAACGAGATCCGAAAGGAAGTGTTATCACTTCAAGTGCAAGCATCATATTGTTTATTTGAGGTTAACTCTGTCCGTCATCCCAAAGTGTATATCCGTCGTTGAGAAGCGATCTTCTTACCCCCCCCCCCCAAAAAAAAACTACATTTTCGAGACGTGAGCCAAAATAACCTTCTACGAACATGATATTTCAGATGCCTCAGCCTCGTAGATTACTTAAGTATTTCAGGTGACAGTAATGGTAATTCACCAATTGACACGAAGTGTAAACAAAACATGTAGAACAATTTCCAACACATCTCAACAAATGGTATTATAGAAACTACGATTGAACTTCTGAACGAACCTCTTTTGCACCGAAGATCGAAAATGTGGTCTTCTGGACGTGCCATCGTTGCTCGTAAAAACGAAAACGTTTCCTTCCGAATTTGCTATTGTTGCACGTAAAAATGACAATGTAGTCTTCTGAAAGTGCTACCTCTGATATTACAAATAGCAATGCGGTTTTCGGAACGTGCCATTTTTTATCCTAAAAATGAAAATGTGGCCCTTTAAACGTGCTACTCTTGCTCTTAAAAATGATAGTGTGGCATTCTGAACGTGCCATCCTTGCTCCTTAAAATGACTAATGTGCAGGGTGTGTATGTCACCGTCATTTGAGAGATACTAAACCCATAGACATTAGTGACAATCTACAACCGAGTGCCCATCATCATCAACCCTGAGTATTACTGTCTCAAGTCCTAGATTACCGGGTTTCCTTGGTGTATTACTGACCGAGGTCACAACGGCACGGCAGTTCATCACAAGGTTACTCATTTACAGCTGAGTGGACTGGAGAAACGTGAAATGAAATGCTTTGCTCAAGAACACAACACACAGCCTGTCCGAGAGTCGAAACCACGGTCTTGCGATCGTGAACATACAACACCCTAACCACTGGGCCACGTACCTTCGCACTCATTATGTTGCTACGAAGCTTGTATGCAACAAAAGCCTTTAACGGTACAAGACTAAATGCCCACAAAGGGTTCGTGATACCACCAATATACCAACTAGGTCTTCTTCTCTGCAGCGTCAATGCCACAGCTTTATTTTCTATCCTCCACAATTTTAAAATGGCTCCATAATATAGAGGAGTTGGAAGTCCAATGTGACTCATCCCGGACACAAGATGATTAAGGTCATAGCTGTACCTAATACCTGATCACGAATAACATATAGTTTTTACCTGTAGCTCAGAAACGGCTAGGACCATTTTTTCTATATTTCACAACACTATACCATTCTTTAGTGACATTAATACGAACTAATTGTTTATGTAACATTTTTTCCCTATGAGATGATGTCCACCAAAATTAGTAGTAGTTTTATTAACAGAATTGCAACATAATAACATTGGCAATAACTTAGCAGACTTGTGACGTAACAAATGTAGCAGTAGCATGAAAGAATGGTTACGTAAGAGAACTGGCAAGACTACGACAAAATTGGATGTAACTGAAAAGAAATGCAACATAAAATTGGCTATAGCACAACAGAATCGCAACATAAGAGAACGCAACAAAATTGTAATAACTGAATTGGAAGTAACATAAGCGAGGTGAAACTGAATTAGCAACAGAACGTGTGTTTACCTATATACATACATACATACACGCATACATGTATATATATATATATAGGTGTATGGCGCAACTGTGTAGTTAAGAAGCAGGATTTGCAACGATGTAAGTTTTGGGTTCAGTCCCACTGCGCGGCACCTTAAGTAAATGTTTTCTACTGTAACTCCAGGCTGACCAATGCCATGTGAGTGAATTAGCTAGATAGT
>NC_142951.1:10022756-10025256 GCF_046866305.1 Octopus bimaculoides
GTACACGTTTTCTTCATATTTACGTAATTCGATTTATCAATATTTCTTCAAGTCACTGCTTTATTTCCTTTTACTTTTAACCTTTTCATGTTCCCCCAACATTAAATACGTTTTTCCACCCATTTAAATATCTATCGTCTAGTCGGTCCGATAGATAATGACACACAGACGAAAGCATTAGTGGAATTGATACGAAACTTCCATTGAGAGATAGCAGTGAAAAATCATACAACGAAGCACTTTAGAAATATTTGATAATGGAGACAAATTTAAAAGAAAATTCTGCGACATCATTCTGGCATCTTCGTTCTAGAAACATAAGTTATTGTTGTCATTTTTGATGTTTAACCCTGGGTTAACTTTGATCGAACAGACCAATGGCCTATGATGATCTAAACGTGTTCATCTATATGTTTCTCTAATGTACAGGTAATCCAGGACAGCATAGTCCACCGTGTTCATTCCTAAGACGGTGGAATGTGATCCGAAGAAGACGTAGTTTTAACATGTAGCAGGTAGTAAGGCAACGAGCTGGCAGAATCTTTAGCACGACGAGGTCGACTTTGCCTTTCATCCTTCCGGGGTCGATAAATCAAGTCACAGTTACGCACTGGGGTCGATGTAATCAACTTAATCCCTTTGTCTGTCCTTGTTTATCCCCTCTATATTTATCCCCTTGTGGGCAATAAAGAAATAAGAATCTTTAGCACGCCGAGCAAGATGTTTAGCGGTATTTCGTCCGTCTTGTGTTCTGAGTTCAAATTCCGCCAAGGTCGACTTTCATGATTTTGTGGTCGATAAAATAAGTACAAGTCCGCAACGTGTAGTTTTTTAATCAACCCCAAAAGGATAACAAGTAAATTCAACCTCGGTGGAATTTGAACTCAAAACGTAAAGAGCCGGAAGAAATGCAGCTATACATACATTTGTAATGATTCAACAAGCTTACTGCCTTAATATTTGTTCTGAAGTTTGGCATAAGGCCAACAAGTTCAGGGAGGTGGGGTGAGTCGATTACATCGACCCCAGTACTCAACTGGTACTTATTTTATCGACGCTGAAGGGATGAAAAAAGGCAAAGTGGATCTCGGTGGAATTTGACAAACGAAATACCGCTGAGCATTTTGCCCGGTATGCTGACGTTTTCTTTTCTTCTCTAGGCACAACATCCGAAATTTTTTGGAGGGAGGGGCCAGTCGATTAGATCGACTCCAGTATGCAACTGGTACTTAATTTATCCACCCCGAAAGGATGAAAGGCAAATTTAACTTCGGCGGAATTTGAACTGGGAACGTAACGACAGACGAAATCCCGAGAAGCATTTCGACCGACGTACTAACGTTTCTTATTTCGTTATTGCCCACAAGGGGCTAAACACAGAGGGGACAAACAAGGACAGGCAAAGGGATTAAGTTGATTAAATCGACCCCAGTGCGTAACTGGTACTTAATTTATCGACCCCGAAAGGATGAAAGGCAAAGTTGACCACGGCGGAATTTGAACTCAGAACATAACGGCAGACGAAATACTGCTAAGCATTTCCCCCTGGCGTGCTAACGTTTTTGCCAGCTCGCCCTCTTAGAAATAATTATTAGAATTACCCATTAAAGAAAAAAACATATCTTCAAACAATAGGTACAGGGTTCAAATACCATAGAAAATAATAAATTCTTTCATCGTTTGACGTTTAAATCTGTTAATATTTCGAAAATATTCAGCTAAGAATTGGATTGTTAAGGGTTGTAAAACAAAGGGGAGAAACAAGGATAGGCAAAGGGATTAAGTTGATTACATCGACCCCAGTGCGTAATTGGTAATTATTTAATCTAACCCGAAAGGATGAAAGGCAAAATCGACCTCGGCGGAATTTGAACTAAGAACGTAACGGTAGACGAAAAAAGGTGAAATATATTGAAGCATTTCAGAAATTAAGAGTCCGATTTGTAAATTATGAAATTTGAAAAGTCGATAAATATAAATGAATTTTTATGTGAAACAATGAAAATGTAAGTTATTTTATTCTTTTTTTTTTATTTCCCGTGGTATATGAAACCGTGTATAAACTTTATGAAAATTTAATATTCAATTGTGATATTTTGATAACGACAGCGTTCCAGATGTATGTTGTTTATATATGTTTGTCCGGTTGTCTATATATATGTGTGTATTTATGTATATGTACAATACAGCGTGACTGTGTGGTAAGAAGATTGCTTCTCAGTCACATGGTTCTGGGTTCAGTTCCACCGCATGGCACCTTGGGCAAGTGTCTTCTACTATAGCCTTGGGCCGGCCAAAGCTTTTAAAGTGGATTTGTTAGACGGAAACTGAAAGAAGACCGTCGTATATACATATATGTGTGTGTGTTTTTGTGTCTGTGTCCCCCCCTCCATCATTGCTCAACAACCGGTGTTGGTGTGATCTATGACACCGTAACTTAGCGGTTCGGCAAGATAACCGATAGAGTAAGTATTAGGCTTTAGAAAAACAAGTCTCGACT
>NC_142951.1:10035256-10045256 GCF_046866305.1 Octopus bimaculoides
TACGACGTTGAAATCTACAAGAAGAAATTTTCATTCTCTGTTTATTTTCTCTTATTCCTTTCTGATGAAGAGCGTAGGCTCGAAGCGTAAAAGACTTTCTCATTTTCCCGAGCGTCTAACTAATACACTTGCTTGTTGTTCATACACCTAACTTCGTCTTTTGCCTTTTCTATAAATTTCAACTAAATATATGAGTGTGTGTGTGCGTATGTGCGTGTGTGTGCGTACGTGAGTGTGTGTGCATGTGCGAGTCTGTATACATACGCAGTCCTTGAACACACTTTCTCTCAACCAAATTCATTCACAAGACATGGATTAGATCGAGGGCTATAGCAGACAACTATTCGCCCCAGGTGCCACATAGTGGAACGGTATCCAAAGCGACGTAGTTAAAATGTGAGTTTCTTATCCACAAAGCCATGCTAAGAGATCGGAATAATTCCAAAAACATTTTTATCGTCCTTACTGTGTCTGTTTTCACATAAGATTTGCTCTTTTCGTTCAACTGTTTTTGTGTCAAAATTAACACCTAATATTTTTTGTAACAAATGTATTTCCATTCTATTACATTTTATTGGTAGCACTGACGTTATTTACTCACATACACCACACACGCGTATGCATGTATATATACGCATATATATATATATATATATATATATATATATATATATATATATATATATATATATATATGCATATATATATATCATATATAAATATGCATATATATTTATGCATATATATATATATACATATACATATGTGTGTATATATATGTGTGTGCGGGTGCGTGTGTATATATATATATACATGTATACATATATACATATATATATATATATATATATATATAGGTATATATATGCATATATGTATGCATATATACATATATACATACTTATACATATAGACACACACAGACACACACATACATATATATTTTTATTTCCCAAAATATCATTAACGTTTCATATTGCCAAGAATAAACGGCATTTTCTATATGCCATCCACCTTACTGGTGGTAATTTTACTCAGAGTAACTCTTCCTCATGGCTTCCTAACTCGTTTATAGTCTTACTATGAGATAGTTTTAAACCTCTCTAAAACTTGTAATCTATATTCCTCACCAATACGTTTCTTTTTCTTTTCATTACTCTATTTGTCACCCTCCCCTTTAGTGTTCTATGTTTTTCCAGTCATACACATTTTATGCCCCCCAACTCTCCCTTGTTTCTTTCCATCATTATTATTACTATTATTATTGTTGTTGTTGTTGTTTCAGTAGCTTTATTGTTATCGTGTGATTTTTACTACACATCTAAGCTCACTGCTTGCGTATCGTTCCTTTCATTTCTTTTTCTCTTTCCTCCTTCAGTTTTTTTTTTCTCCCATAGTATTTATTGAAAGCAATCTAGTTAATATATGCGCCGTGCCCAGCAGTGATCATCTTCTTTCTGTATATTATATATGTGTGCTTGTAGAACTTTCATTACACACATACACAAACACACACACACACACACACACACACACATACATACATACATACATGCACATATACATGCATGGATACAAACATACATACATACACACATATATATATATTCATATATACATATTTATGTATATATATAAATTTATATATATGTGTGTCTATATGTGTGTCTATATATATATATATATATATATATAAAACATAATAAGAGTGAAAAAACTACAGAAGACTTGTATATATATTTATATATATATATATATATATATATATATATATATATATATATATATATATATACTTATATCTATATATGTATATCTGTATATATATATATATATATATATATATATATATATATGAATGCATATTTATATATATCTATATATGTATATCTATATATATCTATATATGTGTATATATATATATATTTGTGTATATATGTGTAAACTTATATATATATATATATGTATGTATATATATATATATGTGTGTATACTTATATATATATATATATATAACTATATATGTGTGTATGTATACATATCTGTATGTGTGCCTCTGTGTGTGTGTGTGTGTGTGTGTATATATATATTTATGGATTATCTTCGGTGTCTTATCATTATTAAGGATGCAATAGATTAAAAGGGACTCTTTCTGTTTTCAGTATCCACGTTATTATTCTGGTTATCTCTATTTCCAGGTCTTTATATTTGCATAGTTCTCTTCCATATTATCTTTTAATGATATATTGTTGTCTGTTAGAATCGATAAGCTGATTAGGGGACATTTTTATAGCCTTTAACCAAAACATCTGCACGATTTTTCCTTATCTTCTTGTCTGTATGAATCGGATTGTTTCGCAGTATTGCCAATTTGTCATTCGCTGAGAGAAGATTCGTGGCGTGTGTATATATGTATATGTATATGTATGTGTGTATGTTTATAGATGTCTGTATGTGTTGAGTATCATCTCTCATTTTTTTTTTGCGCATATTCCACAAACAATTTATATTCTTTACGCAATCAGCTACCAGTAAATATAAAAAGCTTTTACATCAAATATGAGCAATACTCGAATAGCATAGCATAACAAGAAATAACGCATATACTCACCCAATCTCTAATAGATACTCTTATGTAATCGTTTACCCGGACCGCTATAACGCTTCTCATATAATACCAACGCAAAGTTAAACAAACACCACACGTCTCATATATTCTGCAAGATAAAACAAGAAACAATGAAAGATCCAAAACAGAGAAGCGTATATAGTAGTGTACAAAGATATTCCTACATGAAACAGTATCGAAATCGTCCTCGTATCACGCCATACCGCCTTTAATGAAGAGAATATGTTGCGTTGCTTAGTATGTGGATCTACATATGCAGTAGATGGAATGGTCAAAAATGGAATGACGTTCATTACGCGGAAGCTCTGAGACGATTTATTTCAAAGCAATGAACACACACACACAGGAACGGACACTGAAAAACGTTTGCATATATATCTATATATGCATATCTATTTATATGGAGTTATATATATTTATATATTTATATATATGTATATATGTATGTTTGTGTGTATATATGTATGCTCATACTATATGTATGCTCACACACACACACACACACATACACACACACACACACACACACGCATATATATATATATACACACACACACACAAATATGTATATAGCTATCTATCTATCTCTCCCTATATATTTTATATATGTATATACATCGCCATGATTGATCGTTAGACACTAAATCTTTTTATTTTCTCTCTCTGCTTATTTCTGTGTTCCTTTCTGTTGAAGAGCGTAGGCTCGAAACGTAAAAGACTTTCTCACTTCCCGAGCGTTAAACTAACACATCTGTTTGTTGTTTACACACCCGTCATCGTCTTTTGTTTTGATTTTCTTTTTGTAAATTCCAACTATATATATGTGTGTCTATATATGAATTTACATACAAGCCCACATATATGTGTACACACAAATGTGCGTGTTTGTGTGTAATGTATGTGGTTAGTGTGTGCAAATACGAGGGAAAATTTACACGTTACACGAGTTTAAAAAGAAATAATTTACTGCGGCTGATACTTTGCAAACGTGACTTCTTCCGGGTTTTCAATCGATTATAAATATTATAGAGAAGAGGGTTTGAGTTTAGCAAATAATTAAATGAGTAAATAAATAAATAAATAATACATTTCATTGGTCTGTAAGAAAAACGGAGGAGTCGGTACGTGACTGTTGATAACTGCTTGAGATAATCAAGGTTTAGCTTTAATGTGATTGTAATAAAAGGCTTATATGTATACGTAAAGCTATATAAATAATATCATGCAAATATTGGGCTGCAAAACCCTTTTGGATAGGAAGAGTCTTATTTCAACTTCTCTCGATATTTATAAATTCTTATGACGACAAATAAATAATAAAAAAGGGGATAAAGACCCCCTTCCGGTCATGAATGAGCATGGAATTGCACCTAGAATGTTACCCTCCAAGGCAAAGTCCGGGAAATGTTGTTTATGGAAGACCAGCAGTCACCTATGCATACCAGACTCCTCTATCCACACCACCGACCTTATTCAAGGGAAAGACAAAGGGGCCGATACAGCTTGGCACCAGTGACGTCATAACTCATTTCTACAGCTGAGTGAACTGGAGCAACGTGAAATAAAGTGTCTTGCTCAAGAACACAACCCACAGCCCAGTCTAGGAATTGGACTTGCTACCTCGTGACTGCGAGCCCGACGCTGTCACCACTGAGCCATGGGCCTTCACAATTAATATTAATTAATATTAATAAATATTGATTTCAAAGTTTGGCACAAGATCAGCAAGTTCGAGTGAGGGAAGTAAGTCGATTACATCGATCCGAGTGTTCAACTGGTATTTATTTTATCGACCCTGAAAGGAAGAAAGGCAAAATTGGCTTCGGCGGAATGTGAACTCAGAACGTAAAGACGAACGAAATGCCGCTATGAATTTTGCCCGGCGTGCTAACGATTCCGCCAGCTCGCCACCTTTGACGTAAAACAAATATATTTAAAAAAAATTTAACACAGCTTTAATATTCACAAATAGTGGTTTCCTATTTTGGCACAAGGCCAGCAAATTTGGGGTGGTGGGGGTTAGTCAGTGACATCAACCCCAGTGCTCAACTGGTAGTTATATCGACCCCGAAAAGATAAAAGGCAAAGTCGACTTTGGTGGCATTTGAACTCAGAACGTAAAAATGGATGAAATGCCACAATGCAGTTTGCCCAGCGTGCTAAAGATTCTGCCAGCTTTCTGCCTTAAATGTTAAATAAACATTAATGTTTTACAAAAGATAATTGCATTTTTTGCATTGACTCAACAAACCAGCTTTTATGCTTTATTTCTCACAGTTTTGTAAAGTCATTGCAGTGTGGCCATGCCGGGGAATAGCCTTGAATGATTTTAAAGGAGAAATCGGTCGCAGTATTTGATATTTTATTTTGAAGTCTAGCACCTATTTTATCGTTCTCTTTTGCCGAACTGCTATATTACAGAGATATAACCAAACCAACATAGTTCGTCAAGCTGTGGTGAGGTACAAAGACACACTCATATATATATATATATATATATATATATATATATATACGACAGCTTCCACACAGTTTCCATCTACCAAACTCACGCACGAGACATTGGTTGGCTCGGGGTTATTGTAGTAGACAGTCGATCAAGTTGCCGTGCAGCGGAATTGAACCCGAAGCCTTTGCTGGAATAATATTGCAGCTTTGGGATTCTTTGATTGACTTTGGCAGCTGTTCCTTTTCTAGCTAGAGGACTGTTTCATTACTTATTTGTATACTATACATCCATACATACATTCACTATATTCACACGTTCATATACATACATGCATATATATATATATATATATATATATATATATATATATATAAAGTTGATAAAGCGGGAATGGTTGTGTGGTAAAAAAAAAAACTTGCTTCCCAACCACATGGTTCAGGGTTCAGTCCTACTGCGTGATACCTTTGCTAAGTGTCTTCTACTATAGTCTCGGGCCGACCAAAGCCTTGTGGGATTTGGTAGACGGAAAATGAAAGAAGCCCGTCGTCTCTCTCTCTCTCTCTCTCTCTCTCTCTCTCTCTCTCTCTCTCTCTCTCTCTCTCTATCTATCTATCTTTTCTCATCCAGCTATTCTGATTATATGTCTGTGCACACGTTTGAATGTGGTGTGTGCCAGAGGGTTTGCAAATCCAATGGGGGTCTTAAAAGACATGTTAGGATCCACAATGAGCAGAACTTACTTGCAGGTATTGGTAGTGCAAATCAGAGGTGCAATCTGTGTGGGTGTTTTTTCAAAACACTGTCTGGTTTAAAAAGCCACATCAGACGCCATGAAAGGGCTAAGGTGTAGGTGCAGGAGGTGGTCAAACTCTGTTTAAGGAGTAGACAACCACCATATATATATATATATAAGGTGAGCAAAAGTGTATGTAGGCCGCTATATGTATATACAGGCACAAAAAAATGGAACAAAAACGCAATAGAGGACAATAAAACATCCGGACAGATATACAATACAAAGGCGAACTGGAAAAAAAACAAGGACGGGTCGTTCGTGGCCTTCTCTCTTCAGACAAGTTTCCAGATTGTCCTTACAGTTTCGATCATGCCCGAAACTGTATGGACAATCGGGAAGCTTTAATTCATGAGAGAAAGCCACGAACGACTTTTCCCGTCCCTCTATTTGTTGTTTTTTTCTGTCCGCCTTTGTATAGTCTATCTGTCCACATGTTTTGCTGTCCTCAATTGAGTTTTTATTCAATTTTTTAAAAATATTTATATGTGTGTGTGTTTCTCCCCCCCCCCCCCCCCCACTATCGCTTGACAACCAATGTTGATATATTTACGTCTCCGTTGGCTGGCGGTTCGGCGAATAAGTACTGGGCTTACAAAGAAAACAGCCTGGGGTTTAATTGTTCGACCAAAAGTGGTACTCCAGCATAGCCGCAGTCAAATGACTGAAACAAGTAAAAGAATAAAAGAATATATATTGTTGTTGTTGTTATCTAAAGGAGTTTGATTCGGAGGCTTTTGTGTCAAGTCTACGAAATATTTCCGTTTGTTCCATTTATTCTGTGTAAATCTTCACGCTTTATGTTGCCCTTTCTTTGTTGTGTACGCTTCAGCCGACGCCAGCAGTAGTAAATAAAAGAAATAATAATAATAATAATAATAATGATAATAATAATAATAATAATAATAATAATAATAATAATAATAATAATAATAATAATAATGATAATAATAATAATAATAACGTATCTGTCAAGACCTACCAAAAACTAAGCAAATATAAAGATCGTGAAATAGAAATTAGCAAAATGTGGAATCTGAAGACGAAAACAATACCTATTGTCATAGGTGCCCTGGGAATGACAGCGAAACGGGCTGATTACTACCTAGCTCAGATACCAGGAAACCCCAAAATGGCTGAAGTTCAAAAGATAGTGCTCATGGGAACTGCCCATATCCTACGTAAAATACTGTCTATGTGATCTCAAATTTTAAAGCAAATACATAATTTTCTTATGGTTTCTTAAACATTCACTTGAACAAAACTGTACAAATCCAAATATATGGTACCCTAGGCATAACACCTACATGAACTTCTAACTTGTTGTCTCTTGAGGTCTCTGGGTGAGACTTGGATCCAACTTGTACAAATGCAAAACAAAAGTCAAACATAAAATAATAATAATAATAATAATAATAATAATAATAATTGACGTTAACATCATCTTCATCGTCGTTCGTATCGCCGTAGTCGCTCACGTTGTCAGCATTACCATCGTCGTCGTTGCAAACAAAAGAAATTATCATCATTATCATCATTATTATTATTATTACTATTATTATTATTGTTATCATCGTCATCCTCATCATCAACATCATCATCGTCATTGTCATCGTCATAATTATTATTATTATTATCCTCATCATTATTATTATCATCATCATTGTTATGATCGTCATCATCATTATCATCATCATTATTATTATCATCATCATTGCTATCATTGTCATCCTCTTCCGCCGCCGCCTCCTCCTCCTCATCATCATCCTTATTATTATTGTTGTTATTATTATTATTATTATTATTATTATTATTATTATTATTATCATTATTATTATTACTATTATTATTATTATTATTATTATTATTATTATTATTATTATTATTATTATCACCATTATTAAGTGAACAGAGTAATTAATAGAACGGAAGAAAAGCAGAAGAAAAAGAAAAAACGGAACGAAAGGCAAAAAGGAAGAAAGGGAGACAGGCAGGAAGGAAAGAAAGAAAGAAAGAAGGAAGGAAAGAAGGAAGGAAGGAAGGAAGAAAGAAAGGAGTGAAAGAAGGAAGCCCCGCCAAAACACGCTGGAATAGCTAATCGTGGAAGATAATGACATATACGGTTCAGTGAAATCTCATTATCTACATCTTACTTAACCGATTAGCTGGCAGAAACTCTAAATGAACATTATTATTAGAGTGCTTTTAATCTGCCTTTGCGCCATGACAGAATAACTAAATGCAATTATCAACTGGAAATTAAGACTTTTTCCTTTAAAAATAAAAGTAAATAAAGTTTTGGAAATATCGAAGTACATATATATATATATATATATATATATATATATATATATACACACATTCACACGCATACACATTCATGCATACATACACACATATACATACATGCATACATAAATACATACATACACACATATGCATGCATACAAGCATACATACATGCATACATACACACACATACACAAATACATACTTACAGACATATATGTATACATACATGCATACACACACATACATACACACATACGTACATAAATACATAAACACACATACATAAACACACATACACACACACACATATATACATATAAATGTATGTATGTATGCAGGTATGTATGTTCATTAATAAACAAAAGTAGTATATTTCTTCACAAAATATTCATTCTTTACGCATTTAAAAAAAATATTTTATTCCTTGTTTGTTTTTTATATTTATATTTGACTTTTTTTCGAGCTTTTTCGTTTGTTTTAATTATTATCACCATTGTTAAAGGCGTCGAGTTGTCAGAATCGTTAGCACGCCAGAAAAAAATGCTTAGCGGCATTTCGTCCGACTTTACGTTCTGAGTTCAAATTACGCGGAGGTAGACTTTGCCTATCATCCTTTCGGGGTCGATAGACATATTATTAGTGGATGCTCAAAACTAGCTCAAAAGGAGTACAAAAAACGCCTTGACAAAGTAGTAATGCGAATACACTGCGAGTTGTGGAAAAAGTATGGGCTAAAATGTTCCAACATGTGGCATGAGCACCAACCTTTGCTAGTTGCAGAGAATGACCAGGTGAGACTCACATGGGATATGATAATATACACAGACAAAAAGCTGCAACATAACCGACCAGATATCGCTCTCCTGTTGGGGATGTCTAAAGAATGAACCTACATCCACGCAGCTATACCTGCAGACCAGAATATTATGAAGACAGAAAACGAGAAAGTCGGGAAGTACCAAGACTTAGGATTAAAAGTGTAAAGAACCCAGAGAACTCAAAGATTAGTGTGGTAGCTATAGTGATTTATGCATTCGGGGACCATTTCAAAGAGAACAACATTCCAGCATCAAAAGCTGCAAATAACAAACTGGGAATTTCAAGCTGGTGACACATGGTATGAACATCGGATTGAAAGAGTGCTGGAGTTGGAGAATTGCGAGATTCTGTGAGACTTATCTATTCAAACGGACAAAAAGCTAGAAAATAATAGACCAGACATGACAATAATGGACAAGAAAAAGCGACGTTACCTACTAATTGAGCATTGATAAGTAAAATTGTACTGTTATTATCTGTCCAAATTGTGTGTATACACCTAGATCAGCTCGTTCCCAGTTGGAATGTGTCTTAAGAATAACCGGACAGATAATAAAAAATTATATCAGCTTGTTCCCCAGTTCGAACGTGCATATTTATATCTCTAGCGGAGAGATAAAAAGCACACATTCATACTCTGCATGCGGTTACACTCGGAAAGTTTGTGAGGAACCCATTAACTCAATTTGCTGACTTCTCCGATGGAACACAGGTGTCAATGAATGAGTAAATCCAAGATTCTCTGTTAGTTCTTCAACAGTTACGATGGTTTGCAGGGTTTTCAGGACGTCGAGCTCTACAGATCATCCAGGACGAGGTTCAAAGGAAAGTCAAAGGCCGATACATCTTGGCATCAGTGACATCACAACTCATTTCTACAGCTGAGTGAACTGGAGTAATATGAAATAAAGTGTCTTGCTCAAGAGCACAACACGCATGCCCGGTTCGGGAATCGAACTCACTACTTCATGATTGTGAGCCCGATACTCTAGTCACTAAACGATCTGCCTTCACCCGA
>NC_142951.1:10050256-10055256 GCF_046866305.1 Octopus bimaculoides
TATATATATATATATATATATATACGTATATATATATATATATATATATATATATATATACGTATATATATATATATATATATATATATATATAAAACAATTATAAAGGCGCTTATATGCATGTGTTTATATGCATATATATATAAATACATACACACACATATATATAATTATATTAATATATATATATATATATATAAATGTATGTGTATTTATATATATATACATATATATATAAATATATATATATATCCATTTATATATATGTATACACAGACATATACACATACACACACATATATATATATGTATAGACACACATAAACACATTGATAAATGAAGAGTTGTCTTATTTATATTTTAATTTATTCATTAGTTGCTTTTCCTATCTTTTGTCTTTCTTTATTTTTGTTTTTTTATATTTCTTCTTTAAAACCCAAAAAAATTTTTCAATCATTCACTTAAACAATGAATTCATTGAACCTAAGATGAGATAGCAGGGAAAAAGTTATAGACGAAGAAAAATAATAAACAAGACTTAGTAAAAACAATAATAAAAAATATGAATAAATAAACATGAAAAACAACCTGTTATTCTTTTTGTTGTTTTTTTGTTTTTGTTCTCGCTTTCGTTATATTTCTCAAGAGAGGCTAAACAGAATAGTTGTTATTACAAAGGGGAGATAAGCATGTACTTTACCCAACGGAGGTGTTGGGTAGGAAGCAAAAAAAAAAGCAGAAAAGAAGTGAATAGAAATGAGTATATATATATATATATATATATATATATATATATATATATATATATACATATATACATATAAAAAATCGTTGTTCGTGTGTATTCTATGTTATTTAAATTTTGGATTTAACATTAACTATAAGAACAATCAATGTATTGAATAAAAAAAGGCACCATTACTACTACTACTACTACTACTACTACTACTACTACTACTACCACCATCACTGCTGCTGCTGCGGCAACCGCTGCTGCTAGTAATGCAGTTGTTGCCATATCATACAACGAATGAACCTTACAAATAAACGGAAATACCAGAGCATTTGTTATCATTTTAGGTAATAGCTTTTCTGTTTTTCATTTATATTTTTGTTTTATTATTTTCTCATTCTGTTATTACGATTCCATGATGATGATGATGATGATCATGATCATCATCATGGTCATCATCATCATCATCATCATGGAGTGAGAGATCAATGCATGTCATCAGAGTCACATAATGGCACAAATATACGAAGCCCGTATACCCGTCATGACTACCCATCTGACTACACCCGTATACTCCCGGATACCCATCATGACTACACCAGGCACATGCATCACAACCACTTGTACACAACATGGTGGTTTCATGTCAAGATAAACAGGGTATGACCTTGAAGTTGAGGATCAGTTAGAATTTTCTTCAGGTCGAGTAGCCCATTCATGATGAACGAAAAACCTCCACGTTTCCAGAAGTGACTTTTTCAAATCTCAAAGAATTCCTCTCAGTACATGTCTATGATGCTACCCAACTACTCCTGCTGGTGATCAGAGATGCGCCTATTGTCAGCCATTAACGGACATGATCAACTGGTTAAGGTAAAGCAACTGACCAGCAAATCTGTTGTAGTGAGCAGAATATTTGAAGTATCCCATCTTTTACATCAAGACAAAACATGTACACGTCAACACTTCCAACCAGTTAGAATCAGAAGTCATGAGAGTGTCTGAGCACTCCACAGACACGTGTACCCTTAACGTAGTTCTCGGGAATATTCAGCGTGACACAGGGTATGACAAGGCTGACCCTTTGAATTATAGGCACAACAAAAACAGGAAGAAAGAGCGAGAGAAAGTTGTGGTGAAAGAATACAACAGGGTTCGCCACCATCCCCTGCCGGAGCCTCATGCAGCTTTAGGTGTTTTCGCTCAATAAACACTCACAACGCCGGTCTGGGAACCGAAACCGCGATCCTATGACCACGAGTCCGCTGCCCTAACCACTGGGCCATTGCGCCTCCACTCCTGTTCAGTATCACAGCAATGACGACCAAGATTCAATATTTTGAACGGAATCAGTACCTGCCAAATGGAAGCTTAATACGCGAGATTTATTTGCTATTAATGGGAAAGTTCACACTGGTTCTGATGAGATGGTTAATGAAAAAGAATTTTTAAAAGATTTGTAAAACTTTAATATGAGATTTGTGTACAAACATTATTTCATTGAGTTGATTTGTTCAAATATTAGTGAATAATTCAATATACTGTCTTTAATATAGCAGAGTGTAAAATATAATTGCACAATTATGCAAATTAGTCTGTTGAAACGCTTGTTTCACCATAATTATTGTACAGAATGTTAGAACAGAGTGTTTAGCCCTAACGTGGGCCAACATACAGAGAGATTTCTTACCAAATAAACACGAATAATGTGTGAAACTAAATGAAGATTGAGGTTAGACATAGGTCAAAGCACAACTGGAACAATTTAATAACGAAATTTCAATGAAAAACATAGATGAAATTAGTTTGTCTTAATTGAAGGATTTTAAACAAATTACTAAATTCTAAATGTTTAGAATTGTGTGAGCATTGCTATTATTCTATTGAATAAATTGTTCATAGTGATATTTTGTGCTTTAATTTAACTTTCAAACGTTTGTTGCTGGTTAAACGTTTGCCTCTTATGTGCATTGCATGTGATACAGTAGACGTATTTCCTTCGCTTCTAAGCATTATATACGATACACATTCTCAGTATTTTTCAACCAATAGAGTAATTTGGATCTTATGAAAGGAAAGCCTGAAATTACTCTTAACGTATAAGACAAGGGCTGACTATACGTCTGAAAATAAGCGTGGGTATTTAGGACAAACTGCTCTGAATAAAAAAAAAAGCGGTTAAATGGCTTTTTTATGAAAACTAAACAAGTATAGCTGGCACGAAGAGTGAAAACGACCGACATTGGCAGAGTTGTCAAATAATGATTTCAAATTTTGGCACAAAGCCAGCAATTTCGAGGGAGCGAAACATTTCACTCCTGCATTTTCGGATTCGATACAAAACAACTTTCAAGAACAATAGTAATTTAAATTTTTCCCAGTAGCTAGAGGAGTACCTCTCATTGAGAAATTATTACTTCCGAGTTTCTGCTAGCTAGGAAACATATGTAGCCTGGATTTTACCTGGTCCATTCCACCACTTTGGATAATATATATATATATATATATATATATATATATATATATATATATATACTTGGAAAAGTATATATCATATAATAATATAAATAATATATCAATATATATGCATATATCCATACATATATGTACATATCTACATCTATATGTATACATACATGCATATATGGGTACAGGACATAAAAAAAAAACGTTAAACACAATGAGAAACGAAAACAGAAAACGAACATTTTTCAAACAACGATAAAAACAAACAGAGAAACGAGACATGGATAGATAGATAGATATGCACACAACACACATTTCTATATAGTATTTACACATACAGTAGAACCTCGCAGTACGAAAGCCCCATTGTACGAGTAATTTGCTGTACAGTCCAAGACTCGTGCGAATTTTTGTTGTGCAGTACAAGCGGAAATCCACAGTACGAGCGCACAAATCGTCCCATCTTTAACGTAATTCAGTTTACATATTTTTGCATTCTCTTTTTAATAATTATCATTTTAATTGTAACTACATCTTTTCTGTTTTAAAAGCCGTAAAAATTATTTTTGAGTGGTTTTCGGGATCTGGAATGGATTCATTATATTTTAGTTAATTTCATTGGGGAAAATTTATTTGTAAAACCAGTAAATCGTAAGACGAGCTCGGTGATGGAAAAAATTAAATTCGTACTGCGAGGTATCACTGTTTTTGCATATATTATATGGAATTGTGTATCTATCTATCTATCTATCTATATAAATATATATATATATATATATATATGTCTACACACACACACACACACACACACACACACACACACTCACTCATACACACCTGCGCGTGCGAAATTTAGGTTAGTTAAAATATGCATGTGACATATTTTAACTTCTAAAGGCAAATTCACTGCAATTACTATAGACAAAAAAAATTCACTTATTGGAAAAGGTGTAAAAACACCATATATCTGCCCAGTGTCATACCCTGCGCAGAGTTACCTCTCTTTGCTATTTTCTACTAATAACGGCTAAAGAGCTAGAAATACTGCGTCTAAGAATCAAACAGGGAACGCCTGAACATGACGATAATTTTAACTACAACTCTATCAACACGATATCGCGATTATAATCTTTGAAACAAGCTACGTTTTTATTTAATTATTTAATTATTTATCTATTTATTTATACACTTATATATTTATTGACTAACGATCTTTCATCCATTTTGTCAACGTTTTTCAGAAATTTTTTGTTTTCAAAATTTTGTTTCTTTTCAATCTTTCGATTTGTTAGAATTAAAAACTTTTTCAAGAAATTCTGAAAGTGATAATATTCTTAACCCCATATGTGTTAGAACCTGTCAATTTGGTAGTGAAGAATTTGCAATATTTATAACACTGCAGATGTGAAAATTTTTCATCTTGGACATGATTGGTTTAAGATATTTCGGACAAACAAGTCTTCTTTCAAATATTACTTTGTTATTGCTATTATTATTATTATTATTATTATCATTATTATCATCAGCAGCAGCGATCAATGAGGTCGCTGACCTTGGTCTTAGAAAGATCCAATTCACCTTGTTCAATTTTTAATTACTGATAGAAAAAGTAATAATATATATATTTATATGTACTGAATTTTTGAATTTCTGAATTAAAAAAAATTTTCTTTTCTTTTTATAAATTTTGCCGTGGTTTACAGTTTTTGTAATTGTGCAGTTTGTATACATTGGCAAGTGCCATTATTATTATTATTATTATTATTATTATTATTATTAGTAGTAGTAGTAGTATCATCAT
>NC_142951.1:10077756-10082639 GCF_046866305.1 Octopus bimaculoides
TAATATAGAATGATTTCAAATGTTGGCACAAGGACAACAATTTTAGAGGAGGCTGAGAGCTTATTACATCGATTCCAGTTCTCGACAGGCACTTATTTTAATGATTCCCTAAAGGATGAAAGCAAAGTCGGCTTCGGTGACATTTGAACTCGGAATGTAAAGAGCTTAAACAAATGCTGCTGCGCATTATGTCGAGCATGTTAACGATTCTGCCATCTTATCATTTTAGTGCCATCTTTAATTCCTTCTACTTTCGGGACACGACCTGAAATTTTGGGGCAAGGGTCTAGCCGATTGCATTGACTTCAGTGCTCAACTGGTACTTATTTTATCGACCTCGAAAGAATGAAAAAGGTAAGGTCGAACTCGGCGACATTTGAACTCAACGTAAAGAGCTGAAGGTATTTTGTCCGGTGTGCTAAGGATTCGGCCATTTGCCGCATTAGTGTAATATAAGATCCTTTGTTGTTACTGGCTCAAGGCCTGAAATTTGGGGGAAGAGGGCTCAGTTAGTTGCATTGACCCTCGTGTTCAAGATTTGGATGCAGAACGTAGAGAGCCGGAAGAAATGCGGCCAATCATTTTAACCAATGCACTAACGATTCTGCTAACTCGCCTCCTTTTATTCCAGATGTGATATTTCTTTCAAAATTCTGCACAGGACCAGAAACTTTGAGAGGAGGGGGTTCAACAGGTATTTTTTTTTATCGGCCCCGAATAAAAAGCAAAACCATACGAAAAGGGTAAAAAATATTTTTGAAAATTATCTGTAACGGTGCACAATGTTTGTGTGTGTGTGCCTGTGTGTGTGTATGTGCGTATACACGCATACATGCATGAATACATAATTAAATCGACCCCAGTGTTCAACTGGTACTTATCTTATTGACCATAAAAGGCAAGGCTGATAGTAAATGAATATATGAAAGGGGTAGAAAACAGTTTTGAAAACTATCTGTAATGGTGCACAGTGTATGTATATATATATATATATATATATATATATATATATATATATATATATATATATATACATATATATATATATATATATACATATATATATATATATATACATATATATATATATATATATATACATATATATATATATATATATACATACATATATATATATATATATACATATATATATGTGTGTGTGTGTGTGTGTGTGTATGTGTGTGTGTGCGTGCGTGCGTGCGTGTTTGTATGTTTGTATGTCTCTGTACGTATATATGCCTTGTTTGAAACATGTAAAGACCTGGTCACTGTTGAATTCAAGGTTAAGCCTTTACAAAATGAACTTCACAGCTAACTTAGAAATATATAATTGGTTAATCTAACGTCTAATTAGCGATACGTCGGATAATTGTTAGATCAGCTAATTACATGCATGCCAACTAATTGGTATAGGAGCTAAATGGCGAAATGTCTACACCTTTACATTGTGAACAAGTGAACTTTCCGTTGTTCATATTGTTGCAGTTCTTATAAGTTAAGGTTTCACATAATTCATTATAGTGAGTTGCTAAATTTCCATTAACTTGAGATCATCCACGTGATTAGTAGAAAAAAACTTCCTGGGGAGTAACTTCTTTTATATATTATTATTTTAAACATTGCACTGCGGTCAGAAGGGGAAACCGCCTCAAAGAGTTTTAGCCAAAATATTGGGTTGTCCGGAAAGTTCGTGCCGATTTATAGTAGCTTACCTTTCGACTTATTTGCCATGAAACCTCCTTGATTTTGGGAAGAGGGTATTTTCAAGTTAAAGGAAAGATGGAGACGCATTGTGCAATAAAATGGTTCATATTTGGTTGATTAAAAATGTAATGGCAAGTATTTATTGACCTTTTTCTTTCCTTTAAAAATCGGCACGAACTTTCCAGACAACCCAATACATCAATTCCAATATATATTTTTTCTTTTAAATCCAGGTACTTATTCTGTCACTTTTCCATGAATCGCTAAGTTATTCGAGCGTAAACAAACCAACGTCGGTTGTCAAGTGATGGAAGTGACGAATACAAAGACACATACGCCTATGCATTTTGTAAAGGCTTAACCTTGAATTCAGTAGTGACTAGCTCATTACATATTTCAAACGAGGCATATATACGTACAGAAACATACATACATACATACATACACACACACACACACACACATATATATATATATATATATATATATATATATATATATATATATATATATATATATATATACTTCCACCGAGCTCCCATCTAATATATTCATTGATAAGGCATTAGTAGGGCCAGTGCTATAGTGCGTGACACTTGCCTAATGTGCCGCGCAGTGGGACTCAACCCCCAAACTACTTGGTTGCAAAGTGAGGTTTGTAATCACACAGCCATGCCTAACACTAAAGAAAGAAGATGAACAAATATACGATGAGTTGCGTATTTATTCCTAATGCATTCCGGCAGATACGAACGTAAACATGCCATTCGCTGTTGAGTTTTGTCAAAGGAGAACACCTACTTAGCGACGAATAATTAGTGCTTGCGCGCACACGCACGCATATTCCCTTTCTCTCTCGCTCTCTCTCTCTCACACACACACACACACACACACACACACACACACACAAATACACAAACACACACACACATAGATAAGAATGTATGTAAATAGAAGGAACTTAACCAGGCTGGAAATTTAAATATCAAACACATGGAATAAGGATAACAAAAACGTCCACGATGACGAGAACACTACTACTACTACTACTACTACTACTACTACTACTACTACTACTACTACTACTACTACTATTAATAATAATAATAATAATGATTTAATTTAATTACCACTAGGGCGAAGGATGAAGGGGACAATACAGTGACAGACATGCCTTTCAGCCTTGTCCACCAAGCAACCTCTTTCGCCACAGCCACCAGGCAAAGGAAAACTGCCTGACCTGCCCGATTGAAGGAGGGCGGTGGTGCGATCATCACTACAGACTCGGCTGACGGACAGATCCGTCCGACACGTGGCAGCAGCTGTTCGGCATGATGCAACAAGTCAGCAGTGCCCGGACACTGAACGAGGGCATGCAGAACGGTTTCGTCCCTCTGCGCATACACACATAGGGGCAGCTGATGAAGGAAATGTTCTCTATGTGGCGTGCTCATTTCCTGTACTCTGTTTATGTTCTGTTTTTCATTTTGTCCATGTTTTTTTGTGACGTCCTGTACCCAGATATGCATCTATATATACATGTAGATGTAGGTATGTACATACATGTACGTATATATGCATATACTCACATATTATTTGTATTATATATATATATATATATATATATATATATATATATATACACATATACTTGTTTCAGTCATTTGAAGCACTGCCTTTAGTCTAGCAAATCGACCCCAGGACTTATTCTTTGTAAGCCCAGTTTCCGTCTACCAAATCCACTCACAAGGTTTTATTTGGCATGGGACTATAGTAAAAGACACTTGCCCAAGTTGCCACGCAGTGGGACTGAACCTGGGACCATGTGATTGGTAAGCAAGCTACTTACCACACAGCCACTCAAGCATATATGCATGTATATATATATATATATATATATATATATATATATATATATATATAGGTATGTAGGTGTGTGTATGTATGCATGCTTGTTTGAACGTATTTATATGTGTGAGTGTATGCGTGTGTATGTGTGTCTATCTATCTATCTATCTATTTATTTATCTATCTGTCTGTCTTCCTCTATCTTTCTATCTACCTATCTATCTTTCTTCTTACACATCTCCCCCTCTCGCTCTGCTTCCCTCTAATGTCCTGGCTTCTACTTCACTGCTATACACATATCTCTCTCTTCCTCCTCGTTCCACTTCCTCCCTCTGCCAACCTCTCTGCTCACGCGTGATCTGTGGTCAACTCGCTTTTCACTCCAGCCACTATGAAGGCGAGACGAACTGCTAGCGTTCTACATCAAATTCGCGTTTGGCCGTACGGCTTTTTAATGTTGTTTTTACTGTCCAATTTTTCCTGTCTTGGTTTGTGTTTGCCAGCTTGGAATCCCCTGTTTAGTGGGTCGATCCACTACTCAGGAAGAGACTATTCTAGAGTACAGTCTGCCTTATCTTCGAAACGTCTAGTTAGAATAGTGGCAGGTGATGACGGATTAATTCCAAGTCGCTATCTGTTTTCTTATGTGTTCGTTCCGTTGTCTGTAGTTCATTGTTCTAACGTCCTGTACACTAATATGCATCTATATACACATGTAGATGAATGTACATATATGTAAGTATGTACATGTAGATGTAAGTATACAAAGAATATATATACATGCATATATATTCTTTGTATTATATATATATATATATATATATATATATATATACTTATATATATATATATATATATACTTATATATATATATATATATATACTTATATATATATATATATATATATATATATATATATATATATACTTATATATATATATATATATACTTATATATATATATATATATACTTATATATATATATATATATACTTATATATATATATATATACTTATATATATATATATATACTTATATATATATATATATATACTTATATATATATATATATATATATATACTTATATATATATATATATATATACTTATATATATATATATATATATACTTATATATATATATATATATACTTATATATATATATATATATACTTATATATATATATATATATAAGTATATATATATATATATACTTATATATATATATATATACTTATATATATATATATACTTATATATATATATATATATAAGTATATATATATATATATAAGTATATATATATATATATATATTACTTATA
>NC_142951.1:10088139-10090639 GCF_046866305.1 Octopus bimaculoides
TTGTTTTCTTTCTTGATTTTTTTTACTCCTTTATAGGGTTAAGCTCAAGGTGGCCCCGTCATTCACACGTGCCATTCTTGCTACATTCACCCTTTTTTTTTTTGAAGCATTCACTAGACAAGACTTCCCTTTCTACTCTCAGACAGATAGATAGTTACATAGATAGATAAATAGATACACAGACAGACAGATAGATAAATAGGATAGATAAGTAGATAGACAGACAGACAGACAGACAGACAGACAGATAGGTAGATAGATAGACAGACAGACAGACAGATATATAGATATTCAGACAGACGGACAGTCAGACAAATAGATAGATGGATAGATAGTTATCGACACAAGCTAAGGGGAACAGATAAGTAACTAGAGAAACCGATGAGGAAAAACGAAACACAAAAACAAGAAAGAAATTTTAACAGGTACAGGTAGAAAGTCAGTCGCAATTTTACTTTTTGTAGACGTCAGACAGCTGAAATAGAAAAGACGAAAGTAAATCGATACGTATCGATTGGAATCCAGCAGAGTAGACGGAAGAAAGTGTCGAATTAGCGACTCACTAACCAATTCTGAATACCTGCACCAATCTGTACAGTTTCTACTTATTAGAACGACTGGACTTGCCGTAGGCTGAAAATGTCCGAATGTGACAGCCATCTTATGAATACACTGAAGTAAAAGTAAATGCCAGCCATTTTGAAATTAGGTCTGTTTCTATAGATCAGCTAATTGGATCTGTTGTGAGGAGCGGGATCTAGTTATTATCAAAAGCAAAACCTAATTTCACTATGGCTATCTTGACTGACTCACTTCGAATTATCTATCCATCTCTCTCTCTCTCTCTCTCTCTCTCTCTCTCTCTATATATATATATATATATATATATATATATATATATATATATATATATATATATATAAACACACACACAACACATATATATAATACATACTATAAATGTTTCTCTCCCTGTTTGTCAGTATATCTATCTATCTATGCGTACACTTGCATGTTTATATATATATATATATATATATATATATATATATATCTGTAAGTAATTCTCGGTCTTTTTAAAATCTTGTTTATACCTATCGCTTTAGATATATTTAAATGTCTGTTCCTCTATTTCGATCAATTAATCTCCGCACCCCACCCCTCGTCTATCCCCCTCTCTGTTTCTATGTGAATCTCCGAATGCTTGATTATCTATGATCAATACATTTACCCATATCTATTTAAATCCATCCTCTTACCTATCCACTTACCTACCACACCTACATACCTACCGACACATCTACCTAAACAACTACCTGTCTACCTCCATCTCTCTCTCTCTCTCTCTCTCTCTCTCTCGATCTATCTACTTATCGTCAAACCGCCTATGTCCTCATGCGTCGACATATCGTGCTAAACAACGACAGCAACAAATAAACAAGACACGAACAACACAAACAACTGCAGCAAAAACAACGAAAAGTGACGTCTAAGTTGTTGGTAAAACGAATGTTCTTTTTCCTCTGTTCATTTACAGTTGAAGTTATTTATATTTTTACCGACAGCGTGTATATGTTCTGGAAGATAAACATGATCACATTATATACACGCTACCGACGCAGCCTGTACACAGAGTATCTGCTTCTCACACATTAGAGGAACTAACATAAACACATACTACATCATCTCTCTCCCTCTCTATCACTCTAGGTGTGTGTGTGTATATATATATATACATATATATATATATATACATATATATATATATATATATATATATATATATATATATATATATATATATATATATGCACACATATCTTTTACTCTTTTACTTCTTTCAGTCATTTGACTGCGCCCCAAGAACTTATTCTTTGTAGGCCCAGTACTTATTCTATCAGTCTCTTTTGCCGAACTGCGAGGTTACGTGGACGTAAACCCGCCAACATCGGTGTCACGTGATGGTGGGGGAACAAACACAGACACACAAACATATTCATATATAATATATGTGTGTGGGTGTGTGTGTGTGTGTGTGTGTGGTGAAGGCGCATGGCTGAGTGGTTAGAGCGTCGAGCTTACGATCGCGAGATTGTGAGTTCGAATCCCAGACCGGGCTGCGTGTTGCGTTCTTGAGCAAGACACTTATTCACGTTGCTCCAGTTCACTCAGCTGTAGAAATGAGTTGCGACTTCACAGGTGCCAAGCTGTATCAGCCTTTGCCTTTCCCTTGGATAACCTAGGTGGCATGGAGAGGGGAGGCCGGTATGGAAGGGCGACTGCTGGTCTTCCATCAACAACCTTGTTCGGAATTGTGCCTGGGAGGGTAACTTTCTAGGTGAAATCTCATGGTCAGTCATGACCGAAGGGGGTCTTCCCTCTCTCTCTCGCTATATATATATATATAAATGTGCGTTTAACGGGATATATTATGGATGAAGGTCTTAATTGTCTGTCCTACAGGAACAGTCTTGTGTACGGCTGAACCCTCCAGTGCCGC
>NC_142951.1:10100639-10103139 GCF_046866305.1 Octopus bimaculoides
GCTTAGTGGTTAGGAGATTCGGCTCACGATTATAAGGTCGGGAGTTCGATTCCCAGCAATGCGTCGTGTCCTTAAGCAAGACGCTTTACTTCCCGTTGATTCAGTACCCGCAGCTGGCAAAAATGAGACATACCTGTAATTCAAACGGGACCAGCCTTGTCACATTCTGCCACACTGAATCACTCTGAGAGCTACGTTAATAGTATGCGTGTCTGTGGA
Source organism: Octopus bimaculoides (assembly GCF_046866305.1). NCBI lineage: Eukaryota > Metazoa > Mollusca > Cephalopoda > Octopoda > Octopodidae > Octopus > Octopus bimaculoides. The sequence continues at coordinate 10,100,859 of NC_142951.1, forward strand.
GTTCTCAGCCACTATCATGTTAATTTCCTGAGCAGGCTGTTCCATTGAACCCTTGTCATCGTAACCGGCGACGTGCCACGGTCGATGGTAATACTGATGGTGGTAGTGGTGGTGGTGGTGGTGGTAGTAGTACCGGTTTTGGTCTTGGTGTCAGAGTTAGTATGGGTGATGGTGTTGCTTAATCCTGGCGTTGGTGGTGGCGTCGCCGTTTTTGGTAGTGCTGTTATTGTTGTTGGTTGTGGTCAGTGCCGGATTTAGGACAAATGAGGCCCAGTGTTAGTTAAGTTACGATGCCCCTCACTTGGTGGCCACTTACTCGGCCCCTTTATATTAAAAAGCAACATGTTAAAGCGTTCACATTATTAATTTCACTTTTATAACTTTTAGGAAAAACATTTGGATGCTTGACATTTGAAAAATATATTGTAAAAACGTTTTAGGACCCCCCCCCCCCCGCCCACGGTCAAAGGGGCCTTGAGTGTAAGCACACCTAAACACAATGGTAAATCCGGCACTGGTTGTGGTGTTTGGATTTAGAGATAATATTGGTATTAGAGGGAGGTTCATTATGCTAATATGATTAACACAACCGCACTGGTTCATTTCCACTTCTTTATTATTAGTCAATTAGTTAAACATCCAACGAACCAATCGATTGATTAATTTGCTTTGTTTTTGTTTGTCAACGTGATAGATAACAACGAACGAGCTTTGACAATCGAAAGCAAAGCAAATTAAACAATCGATTAGTTCGTTGGATATTAAGTGGAACTGAACCAGTGCGTGTGTGTGTTAATAATATTGGCATAATGACAGTCCCTCTACCACTAATATTATCTCTATATCCCAACACCACAACTAACAACAACGATAACAATAACAACATTACCATCAATATTGACAGCGCCACAAACACCACCACCAACGCCAATAAGCAACACTATCACTTTGTCGCCCATACCACAATTGTAACACCAATACCACAACCAGTACCACCACCAACACCAACACTACCATTGGGCGTGGCACTCCATCGTTTACGACGACGAGTGTTCCAGTTGATCCGATCAACGGAACAGCCTGCCCGTGAAATTAATGTACAAGTGGCTGAGTACTCCAAAGACATACGTACCCTTAACGTAGTTAGAGGGGAGATCCAGCGTCACCCAGAATCGGACAAGGCTGACCCTTTGAAAAACAGTTACAACTCATTTTTGCCAGCTGAGGGGACGGAAGCAACGTGAAATCGAGGACAACGTGTTGCTTGGAATCGAACGCACAACCTTTTGATCATGAACTGCATAACATAAACACTAAGCTGAGCACCTTCGCAAATAACTGGTTCTCCATCGGTTACGACGACGAAGGTTCCATGGAATTAATGTTCAAGTGTCTGAGCACTGCACGCACACTTGTACCCTTATCTTGGCATAATGACTCTCCCTAGAAACAACAAAATTTATTTCAACACACGAATGCACATAAAGACTCTTGCAAACCAGATACAAAAACGAAATTTGTGGTGGGTGTTGGAATTTGTTAAAGGGGTCATAATGGCGGTAAACGTTAGTGGTGATAGTTGTATTGGTAGTGGTTGTGTTAGTGATAGCGTTGGTGGTAGTGTTGATGGTGGTGGCGTTAGATTTATATTGGTGCGGTTTGGTGTCGTATGTGTTGGTAGTAGTAGAGCTGTTGATGGTGTTGATGGTCGGGGTGGTGCAGTCGTTATTGTTGGAGTTGTTCATTGCATAGGTTGGAGTAGTGGTGGTGGTAACAGTAGTGTTTGTGTTGTGGAAGTAGTCTTGTGTTTTCCTGTATGAATCATAGTATTGGCAGCAGCCTTTCTTTTGCCGTTGATAGTGACACACACTCTCTCTCTCTCACACACACACACACATATATATATATCCATATACACACACAAGTAAACACAGAGATGCAAAACAAGGTGGAAAAAATAGTAGTTAAATACCAAAGGTAGAGTAGTGTACTATTGTATTAAAGCTGGAAAAAGTCTTCACTGTGAAGATTTTTTTCAGCTTTAATAAAATAGTATATATATATATATATATATATATATATATATATATATATATATATATATATATATATACGTATACAGACACACACATATAAATACACACATGCACGCATACATATATGTATACACACACACACATATATATACGATGTTCTTTGCTTTGTTTTTAAAGCTCTTTCTAAAGATTTGTTGCGGATTTGTTTTTATTTATGTCTGAAAGTGTATGAATGCTAACCAACC
>NC_142951.1:10108139-10113139 GCF_046866305.1 Octopus bimaculoides
CTATAAGGGGGAAGCGCTTCGCCAACTCAGGGCACCTTCTATCACCCTTTGCCCTCCAACCCCACGCCACACTACCAACAGATTGTATCTTCCACTACACACGACCTCATTCCCTCCTCCTCCTGTCTTCATCCCACCGCCTGTAACCTTATTGTCCGTACCCCATGCACCCTACTATTTACTTCCTTTCCAGGATCCATAAGCCCAACAACACTGGCCGCCCCATCGTTTCCACCCGCAACTGCTCCACTGAACGTAGCTCCGAGTAAGTATTGAAAATCGAGGTCGAGCGAGCTTTTGCCCTTTTGCTCGACGTGAGGTTCCCGTCCACGCTGAGCTCGCCTTGGAGCTAAGTTCGGTTAACTGCGTCTTCGTCCGCCTAGTGGCTTCCCCCTCTTCACACATTCCCAACATCAACCACGCTCTCAACATTCCCTACATCAACCACAGCCGTTCGACATATGCCCACATATCTAAAATTGTACAAGTGCGTGAAGATCAGTTTCGTCGCTCTGACCGCATCTCGGGCAAGTCGGTCCGCTGTTTCTTGAACCATGCCTGTAGAGCTTATCCCGAGAGGGCAATGCTTCTCGGTAGCACTGCCAGGCCAGGGATCTCTGGAAATTGTCCATAGGTCTCGACCCGGATGTGGCGAGCCAGGTACTCCGTCGACGCCCAAGAACGCCGTTGCACACCTCCTCCAATAAACATCTATAGAACGCCTTCGTGGAATTGAAGTCGCACAAGTTTGATTCTGGACGGCAAAGTTGCTCGAGAGCAAGGCGGCACTGACGGTGCCATTCGTCCAGCCTCGGTCTCTGTTTGATCCACGATTGCAGTTCGGTCAAGGAGACGAGCTGCGGGAAAGTGCGTCTCACAAACGGTGACCACACCTGGTCAACGTCGTCGATGAAACGCTGGAAATGTCGCAGTCTCAGCGCATGTCTGCGCATCATTAACCACGGCATGTCTAACCCTCCGTTTAGCGGGTGTTGGCTGGAACCAAGATTTTGAACGCCTGACATATTTTGCTTTGTTGTTCAAGGACGGCAAATTCCAAAATGCTAATAACTTCCTCGAAATTGTAGCAGATGGCTGATACCAGCCATCGTGCTTCTGTTTCAAGGGGCACATCTATATTTTTTTTATTTTTCTAACCCTACGATCTAGGTACGCATGAATCATTAGTATTTCATTGCACTCTAGTGTCTCTGTAGAGTAAGCTTTTGTTTGCTCCTCTGTGTCAATTTTGACTTCGACTGTGGCAAATGTTTTACCCCTTGTGATGTATTTTTGTGTGCCCATATGGACCTTAAATATTTTTCAATTGTCTTTTGATTTATGTTTTCTGGCTTTCTCGTTTATCAATACATACATATATAAATACATACATACATAAATACACACACACACACACACACACACACACACACACACACACACACACACACATATATATATATATATTCATAATATTTTCTAAAATGGTTTGCGGAGTGTTTAATTGTTTGGTATTACCCTCCTTAGAGGGGTCTTGCTTCCATCAGTTGTCGCGAGGTAAATGAAAAACCCGTTTCCTTTGCCTCAGAATTGAAGGTGGTAGTGGTGGTGGTGATCGTGGTAGTAGTAGTAGTGGAGACAGTGGTGGCAGCGGTGGTAGCAAGAGACATTTGTTCATTCTTCTTGCTTTCCTTTCCCACTTGCTTGCTCGGAATGCTGTCGTCAGTATGTGTGCTGACGTTGCTCAACTCTGTGTGTGTGTGTGTGAATGTCATTCAATGCGTTCCTCTTCCTTGCAGCGTTTGGCAATACTGGGAAATTAATGTCCATGTTGGACGGTGGAACGCTGGCAGCGTCAGACAAGTTGTCCGTTTTTCAGGGCAGACTGAACATTTTTTTTGTAAAATGAAATTTAAAATGAGAAAATACACCCTCAAAGGGTGATTTTCGTGCGAGCGGTTTACTCACATGAAAGCTCATGTTGTTAACCAACTGTTGACAAAAATTCGATATAAAAACACATAAATGAATACAAAAAATTGTTTAGACATATGCAGACAAAAACGCCGACAACCGATCAGATAGTTAGTTAGATCGACAGATAGATAGATAGATTGAGATAGATAAATAGATAGATAGATAGACAGACAGGTAGACAGACAGACATATGGACTTTAACAGATGCATGTATGTGTGTGTGCCTGCACAGCGAGTATACACATATAGGTGTGTTTGAAATTGATCCGGAAATCGACAGACCTCCCACCGAATTGTATTTGCAAACACAGCATGATGTTGAAACAAACGATTCTGAGTCCGTTTGTTTTGTTGTAAACGGAAAATTATATATTTGTATATACGAACGTGCGTATGTATGATTGTATATATATGATTGTACGTATGTATGTAGGTAGGTAGGTAAGTAGGTTGGTAGGTAGGTTGGTAGGTGTCCGTATATGCAGATATGCATCTATATTTTATAGATTTTATAGCTATATCTATCTATCTGTTTATCTATCTATTATCTACTATATATATATATATATATATATATATATATAGAAATATATATACGCACACATACATATGTATATATACACACATACATATTTACATACACACGCATATATATGTATATATATGTATAACGTATATATATATATATATATATATATATATATATATATATATATATATATGTATGTGTGTGTGTTGCTATGCACGTTAGCATATAGCTTGCATATATATTATATATTTGTGCTTATATATGTGCATATGTATGTATTTGTACGTTTGTATATGTGTGTAGCTAAATATATATACACACACACACACACACACACACACACACCCACATATATATATATATATATATATATATTTGCATAGAGACGGGCAGATTGAGATAGCGAAATAGAAAGAGAGAGAAAGAAGAGACAGGAAGGGAAAGAGAGAGCGAAAGAGAAATAGGGGCTGGGAAAGACAGACGAGGTGATTTAGATTGATAAAGATGTAAATACATCGAAACGCCAAACAAAGGTGAAAGAGACAAATACGACAAGAGAATGATTTCATCGGTAAAAAATAAATCAACGGTAAATATAAAGGCAGGAAAAAAGGAAAGCAAATAAAGGAAAAGGAAAACTAACATGGTTTCCATGTTTCAACTTCCGGAAAATACTGACGGAAGCTAAGTGGCGAGTTATCATTAAACCTCGTATATAAATAAACAATGATAGGAGAGGCGACGATGACAGCAACTTCAGAACAGTTCTGCATCATTTAAGTTCAAAGAATTTCGTAGATTGATAAACAGTGTCAATGGTGATATATCTGATCCACCCTTTTATGTGTTTGTTAAATTCACTGTTGATAAGGAGGTTGGGGTAGAAGAGCATAAACGTGGAGTAAGGTGTAGAGAATGAGATGGGAGTTTGCTTACGTGTGTGTGTGAGTTAAGAGAAAGAGTGATAGCAGACGATAGATAGATAGGTAGATAGATAGATAGATAGACAGATAGATAGATAGATAGGTAGATAGATAGATAGATAGACAGATAGATAGATAGATAGATAGATAGAGACAGATAGACAGATAGATAAACAGACGGACTGACAGGTAATCAAACAGACAGACAGACAGACAGATAGACAGACAGACAGATAGATAGATAGATAGATTGATATATAGATGGATAGACAGATAGATAAACAGACGGACAGACAGGCAATCAGACAGACAAACAGACAGATAAATTTATTGATTGTCAGATAGATAAACTGTTGTATAGAGACATAAATGGATATATGCATAAACACACCGTGACAGGTAGATATACAGATATATCAGAGAGAGAGACAAAGAGATAAATAGATTGATAGATAGAGAGAGAGAGATGGAGAGTGAAAGAAGGTGAGAGAAAAGAGAGAGAGAGAGAGAGAGAGAGAGAGAGAGAAACACAGAGAAAGAGAATTAAAAATCTGTGTGGTTATCTTTGTTTTTCAGAGAGGGGGGGGGGGTAGAAAAGGGTGAGAGTGACGGTTTTAATAGAAACATATGTAAGACTGTTTGAATATATGCAAATGTTTGTATGCGTGTGCACCGGCGTGTGTATGTGCCTGTATGCGTGTGTGTGAGTTTATGTGTGTGTGTGAGTGTGATATGTGCATATGTGCTTGTGTGTGTAAAAACTTACGATGTACGTATGAAATGAGTGTATATATGTATGTTTACGTGTATGTATGTCTGTATGTATATGTATGCGTCTGTGTAATCTCTGATATATGTGTGAGTGTTTCAGTGTTGTGTGAAGTGTATATGTATGCATGCGTGTGTGTATGCGTGTGTGTGTTTGCATATGTGTATATGTGTACGGTGGTGTGGACTTATATGTATGTGATTATCGGTGTGTGCATGTGTGTGTATGTGTCTGTGTATGTATCCTTACGTACGTATGTATGTATGTATGTATGTATGTATGTATGTATGTATGCTTATATGTGAGTGCGCGTCAGTGCGTGAACAGGAATGTGTGCGGATCTACAAAAGTGCTCTTGCGTCCGTGCGCGCGTGCGTATGCATGTGTGCGTGTGCGTGTGTGCATGCATGTGTTTGTGTGTTTGCATGTGTGTATGCATGTGTGTATGTGTGTGCGCGCGCGTGTGTCTCGTGTGTATGCTGCGGTGACTGTGTGAAATGGATGTGTCGTGGTTGTTTTCAAGAGCGGATGAAGAATAATGGATTGTGCAGTAACATGACTTTAGATTGCAACAGATAAAACAGAGTGAATATTGGGCACACACACACACACACACACAAAAACAGCCATTCTTACACACATGCATACACAAACATATAAATAGACACATGTATTTATATATATATATATACATACATATATATGTATATACATATATATATATATATATGTATATACATATATATATATATATATATATATATATGTATATACATATATATATATATATATATATATATAT
>NC_142951.1:10118139-10128139 GCF_046866305.1 Octopus bimaculoides
GTGGGACTGAACCCGGAACCATGTGGTTGGTAAGCAAGCTACTTAACAACCAGCCACTCCTGTGCCTATCTCTCAATCTATTTATCAATCTATATTGGTTTCAAATTTTGGCATGAGGCCAATAACTTCTGGAAAGGGGCGGGGAATCGATTACATCGATCCCAGTATTCAACTGGTACTTATGTTATCGAGTCCGTAAGGATGAAATGTAAAATCGACCTCGGCGGATTTTGTTTTTCTATAAATTTCAAATATATATATATATATATATATATATATATATATACATACACGAATAGGCACACGAATATTCCTGTATATATATATATATATATATATATATATATATATATATACGAATAGCTTCTTTCAGTTTCCTCTACCAAATCCACTCACAAGGCTTTGGTCGACCCGAGTCTATAGTAGAAGACACTTGTCCAAGATTCTACGCAGTGGCACTGAACCCATGTGGCTTGCAAACAAGCTTATTATTTCTTTATTGCCTAGAAAGGGGCTAAACATAGAAGGGACAAACAAAGACAAACAAAGGGATTAAGTCGATTACATTGACCCCAGTGCGTAACTGGTACTTAATTTATCGACCCTGAAAAGATGAAAGGCAAAGTCGACCTCGGCGGAATTTGAACTTAGAACGTAACGGCAGACGAAATACCACTAAGCATTTCACCTGGCATGCTAACGTTTCTGCCACCTCGCCGCCTTACCACACAGCAGCACCTACGCGCATGTAGGTAAGCATATGTATCTATCTATATATATGTATATATATACATACATATGTACCTGTATATATATATATATATATATATACATATCCATATACATATACATATATCTATCTATATATATATGTGTGTGTGTGTGTGTGTGTGTGTGTGTGTATGCATGTATGCATATATGTATGTGTCTCTGTGCCTGTGTGAGTGTGTGTGTATATATGTATGTACGTACATATATATATTTTTTATTCTTTTATTTTTTTACTTATTTCTGTCATTTGACTGCGGCCATGCCATGCTGAAGAACACTAACACACACACACACACACACACACACACACACACACACACACACACACACACACACACACACACACACACACACACACCTCTCACACACGTATATGCATACATATATACCTAGATATATAATCTCCATGCAGCTTTATACATACGCAAAGGTAAGACAGGATGTATACCTGCGTTTATGCATGGAGATAGACATTTATTTCGCTTGATCGACATAAGCCTTACATTGCTATATATCTTCTGTCGGGCCATCGCATAGACATATGTGGTGTGTGTGTGTGTGCGTCGGTTTGTGTGTGTATGTGTGCATGTGTGCATGTATGAGTGTGTATACATGCCCATCCGTGTGTGCATGCATGTATAGAGAGATAGAGATGCATACCTAGATAACTGTGTATCCTTATCATCGTCTCTCTCTCTCTCTCTCTCTCTACTGACCCATATGTAGTGTATATTGTGTATATGTGAGTGCGTGTGTGTGTGTATGTGTGTGTGTATGTGTTTACATATTGTATGTGTAAATTTGCATGCGCGTGTCCGTATTTTTTGGGCGTATAACTACGCGTATATTTATACATGTATGTGTCTGTTTATTGATAATATCTTTCGGTCGTCATGTGTGTATACATATATATATATATATATATATATATATATATACGTAAACATATACATATATATGAGTGCATACGTATATATATATTTATGTATGTAGATATATATATTTATATATACATATATATATACATATACACATATATATCTTCGAAACGCCGGAGTTTTAAAGGTGGCAGCTGATGAAGGGGATGTTTCTATGTGGCCTGCTTGTTTGTTGCACCTAGTTTACCATTTTGTCCTTGTTCTTTTGCCGCGTCATGTACCCAGTTATGTATCTATATGTACATGTAGATGAACGTATATACATACATGTACATATATATGCATATACTCATATATTGTTTGTATCATGATAGAACGCACGCGTTACCTTTATACAGTAAGTTTTAACTATTTTTCTAACGCGACTCTCTCTATTTCTATCTCCCCCTCTCATTCTTCCCTCTACTGTTCTTTGCCTCTACCTGTCACTACTTCTCTCTCTCTCTCTATCTCTTGTTACTCGTCCTCCGCCTCTCACCGTTACTACTACTATCTCTCTCTCTACCTCTCGTTGCTCACTTTTATTCTACTTCCTCCCCTCCTTTTCCCTCTGCTACTCTTTCTCTTCACACAGCATTGGTCACGTGTGTCCGGCTGCTATTTCTTTTCGTTCTTGGAATCACCAAGCTCGCACGTACTTCTTTGCCCCTCCTGTACGTGCTTCACGGAGTTCAAGACATACACACTTCACGTCTGGCTGTACAGCCTTTTTGTTTGTTTATTTCACCGTTTCGTTTTCCTGTCTTGTTTTCCGTCCGCCACTACCCTCCACGAAAACAATTTAATTTGTGTTCGTGGGAAGAACCATTTTAACGATGCGTACTGCCTTAATTCTTCGAAACGCCGGAGTTTTAATGGTGACAGCTGATGAAGGGGATGTTTCTACGTGGCCTGCTTGTTTGTTGCACCTAGTTTACCATTTTGTCCTTGTTCTTTTGCCACGTCATGTATCAAGTTATGTATCTATATGTACATGTAGATGAACGTATATACATACATGTACATATATATGCATATACTCATATATTGTTTATATATATATATATATATATATATATATATATACGCACATACATATATAAATGTATAGATAGATAGATAGATAGATAGATAGATAGATAGACGTTGCCTTATTATATAACACCTTTGCTTACAGCATTTCAAACGTTAACAAAACTGTTCGTTATCCAATTCCTGCGATAAGAATTTCATAGCGCATTTGTTTGTGACATCTTATAGATTTTTTTTCTTGATGAAGGAACTTTTCCTAGGAAGGAAACAATCACTTCGAGAAGCGAAACGGTGTGTCTGTGTACGTCTGCTTTCATCTACTAGCCCTCGTGTATTCCAGCATGTCCATACTTGGATTTGTCCATATAGAAACACATACATGCATACATGTATGTATGTCTGTATGTGTTTATATTGGCATATTTGTGTTTTTGTTCGTGTGTGTGTGTGTGGGGGTGTTGGGGGAAGTCATAAGTTGTTGTTTGTTGGTTTTATATATTTTTTTTCCGTCACTGGATTCTAATGTTAAAAGCGCTGTCATATTTGATTCCGGAATCCATTTTGTTTTATGCTTAGGTCAACATAGTGAGCGAATTAATGCGCTGTCGTTGTAGCTTCTTGTTGTTGTCGTCTTCGTACACGTTGTTGTTGTTATTATTATTATCATTATTATTATTATTATTATTATCCTCATTATTATTATTATTATTATTATTATTATTATTATTATTATTATCCTCATTATTATTATTATTATTATTATTATTATTATTATTATTATTATTATCCTCATTATTATTATTATTATTATTATTATTATTATCATTATTATTATTATTATTATTATCATTAATGTTGTTGTTGTGGTTGTTGTTGTTGTTGTTATTATCATCATCATTATTATTATTATTATTATTATTATTATTATTATTATTATTATTATTGTTGTTGTATGTGTTGTTTTTTTTTACCTGTTTTTGTTTTATATTCTTGTCGTTGTTGTTCTTGCAATTGCCGTCTTTTAAGTTGTTGTCAACATCACCGTTGATGCTGTTGTTGTTGTTGTTGTTGTTGTTGTTGTTGTTGTCGTTGTTGTTGTTGTTGTTGCCGGTGTTCGTGTTTTCGCTTTGGTGTTTTAGTTGCCGAAATTGCTATTGCTCATGTTATTAAAACTGTCGTTATTGCTGTTGTTGTTGTGCTTATTGCATTTGTTCTTGCCGCAGTTGTTGCCACAAATGCTGCCTTTTATTTATTTTTTTTCATTTTTGTTGCTCTTATTGTTTTATTTTTATGTTGTTGCACCGACGTTGTTTGTATTATTGATTTACAAAAGTCACATTTCTTTTGCTAACATTCGGTGCACAAGCTACTGGAGCTCTGAGTGCAATGGGTTTGGGTAGTGTTTTTTGCTATGATATAATGTGCTTTTTTATACCAATTTATCGAAAGTACTCTACAAAATATTATGTGAACAGACCTTAGAAGTGCTATATTCTGTATATTTGGTGTAATTGGAAGTCCTGGCGCAGACATCCTAATATATGCATGTATGTATACATACACGCACAGGCAGAGAGGCAGAGAGACAGACAGGTAGATAGATAGATAGATAGATAGATAGATAGATAGATAGATAGATAGATAGATACAGAGAGAGAGACAGAGAGATTGTATAAAGTGGTGTAAAGAAAAAGGAGGTAGCCAAGATTTCGATAAAAACCACTTAGCTAGCGCTTTCGTCCCGTTCGGGGACTCTTTGTGGATGAGTTTTTATTGAAAATTTATACTTTTTATATATGTGAGTTAGCTGAAATAAATCTGGAGTTTAATTTGTTTTCTTGAGTTTTGAAAAGACGGTGTTTTGGGAGTGGTTATCTGTGTTGTTCTTTGTTATTTTGAATAAATATGCGTACGTATTTATGTGAGTATAAGAATGCCTGTGTTGTAAGAGGATGAAAGAAAGAAAAACGTATTTTTTTCTGGGATGGTGGAAATTGATGACAGATCAAAGAGATAGTTTTATCAATTGCAAAATTGCATTTAAGTTATTATCTGACTGACAAAATTTTTTCTAACCATATTGTCCATCTGGACATCATATTGTCCAACATATTGTCCATCTGGAAAGATTATAGTCTATGGAATTATTTAGGAGGGAGTTTAAATATACGCGCGTGTGTCTGTTTGTATGTATTTCAATGTAGGCGTGTGCGAAAGCGAGAAAGATAGGTGTGTGTGCGTGTGTGTGTGTTGTTTGTGAGTTTAAAGAGTTTTCCCAGTTATTTTAGAAGGACTAATGAGTAAATTGTTAATAATAATATTCAATGGTAATCTGGTTTAGTTCCTTCCATCTGAGAAAGTAATTCTTTTAAAAAACGAATTTCTAATTTTTTTATAAATATATTTTTTTCACGCTTCTTTCTGGTAGAATCTTTTAAATAAGATATAGTCCCAAGTGAATTTTTCCAGTTATATCAGTAACAAAATGAGAACATTATAAATAATAATAATGTTAACAACCTATAATCAGCGTATCAGCAATGTCATATTTTATCGCAAAATATCAACCCCTGTTGAATTTTCCCACCACAAACGACACTACTACAAGGGCCTCAGCATAATACCCACGCAAGTATTAAAAACGATATATTCAGAACAGACACTCTCCATGAATTTAATCAGAGCAATTCCAATCACTACTACTATAACCACAACAGGTCACTTTTAGGTCACTTGACCTTTCAAAAGGAGACTCTAGCAAAAGCCTACAACTGTCATACCATTCCCGGCATTTTCTTATGCTTTCTCTTCTTTTCCTTCTTCTTCTCCTTCTTCATCTCTTCTTCTTCTTCCTCCTCCTCCTCCTCCTCCTCCTCCTCCTCCTCCTCCTCGTTGTTGTTGCTGTTGTTGTTGTTGTTCTTCTTCTTCTTCTTCGGCTTAAACAGTCAAACCCAGAACCCGCATATACATTCGACTATAAATTCTCCAAGATGGTGCCCTCAGCATGGCCGCAGACTAATGACTGAAGCCAGTAAAAGATATCTATCTATCTATCTATCTATATCTATATATATATATATATATATATATATATATATATATATATATATACACGTAAAGAGAGCCTACGGAAGAGCATGAAAATTGTACATACCCAGACATGTGATCATATACTTAAAATCACCACCAGTGATATTCTTATGACTCTTAGACTTCAAAGGGAGAAAAAAGCAAATCACGCGCAAATCACTGAAAAGGCAAATGACGATGACACATCAATCAGTTAATTAATTAACTAATTAATTTATCAATTAGTAATAAAAAATCAACTACAGCCATGCGAGCGTTTTTAATGGCGGAATAAACCTCTTACTATATATATGTATATATATATATATATATATACACACACATATATAGATAGATATAGATAGATAGATATACATATAGATATAGATATATATGTATATATATATATATACATAGATATATAAGCATACGTACACACACATGCGCACACATACGCACACACACATGCACATATATAAGTCATATATTTGTGTGTGTGTGTGTGTGTGTGTGTAGGTTTGGTTTTGATCGTCGCAAGAAGTACTCGATTCTACAGTAGAGGTTAGTATTTTACGTGTGTTGAGTCTGTCGCTTGTCATTCTGAGTTTCCCTTCTGGTTGCTCAAGGTCTTTAAGAAGGTCATGACATGAAGCTCATCATAACCTGCCTTAAGACCTTGTGCACCCATAGGCGAAACTCAAAAGTAGCAATAGAGAGATGTCATATATATATATATATATATATATATATATATATATATATATAAAAGATAATAAGAGTGAAAAAACTACAGAAGGCTTGTGTTACATGGTTAAAGTATATATTTAAATTATGTCAGAAAAATATTATAAAAATGTTATAAAATCTTTTTGGTATATAAACATTGTATTTTGAGAAATAACCGGTTCCGTGTTGTCTTTTCAAATTTCTCTACTTCATTGTAACGTGTTCGCTCCAGTCTGAGAAAGAAGAGTTCTAGATAGGGGGAGGTAATTAGGGATTTCTTCCGGTATAGGGGAGATAATCGAAATCTAGGAGGTGGTAGAATTTGATTAATTTACTATGGTTTTGTTCTATATTTTTTCCCCCTTTTTTCTCAGTGGGGTGATGAATTTCCTTATTTAAATGTGTTAGCAATAGTTAAGTCTGGGTTTGTATTTTTGAATGAAAAAGGTTATATATATATATATATATATATATATATATATATATATAGGGTGGAGGCGCAATGGCCCAGTGGTTAGTGCAGTGGACTCGCGGTCATAGGATCGCAGTTCCGATTCCCAGACCGGGCGTTGTGAGTGTTTATTGAGCGAAAACACATAAGGCTCCACGAGGCTCCGTCAGGGGATGGTGGTCAACCCTGCTGTACTCTTCCACCACAACTTTCTCTCATTCTTACTTCCTGTTGTGCCTGTAATTCAAAGGGTCAGCCTTGTCACACTCTGTGTCACGCTGAATATCCCCGAGAACTACGTTAATGGTACACGTGTCTGTGGAGTGCTCAGCCACTTGCACGTTAATTTCACGAGCAGGCTGTTCCGTTGATCGCATCAACTGGAACCCTCGACGTCGTAAGCGACGGAGTGCCAACAATATATATAGGAATGGTAATATTAAAATATCACCACGAGTGGCAAGCGAATTATCAGCCGTATAGGCAAATTAATGGAATATATACATACAATATATGTACATATATACACAAGGGTACTACATGAGTACATATATCGCTAAAGACAGAAGTCAAAAAATTCTTCTGTACCACCGAATAGTCACAAATCTATTAGAACATGCAATCAAAAAATGTTTATATATATTTACACGCACATTTTTACCTCTACATATATATCACGCACCCACATTTATTTTCTCCCCCCCCCCCTTATACACACACACACCCAAGCTTGAATGGGGCCGTTTGTCAGCAAAACCGCAAGAGATGACATATTATTAATTTCACACTACATAGTTTATTTTTAAACTAATTCGGTTTTCACGAGACACGAGTTTCGTGCCACTGCGTTCGTCAGTTACGAACTGTGTTCACTTAGCGTTCAAGTTAAATTGAAATAGCGATTTTTTTATTATGTCGATAGCAGTCGTTCTATAGTATTGTTTCATTAGTGTTCCGTCTAGCTATCGCAATTTAATATAACCTTTTTTCGGTAATATTTCCTCTTTGCCACACATTTTGATATGAAATATAGTTTTCAAACGTTGGCATATGATCAGCAGTTTTGGAGGAGAATGTAAAGGGAATTACATCAACACCAATACTCAGTTGGAATTTATTTTGTCGACACCAGGAGAATGAAAAGTAGATTGGACCTCGTCGTAATTTGATCTCAGCACGTACAGACGGACGAAATCGAGTTAAGCGTTTTTTCCGACGTGCTAACAATCCTGGAAACTCGGCGTCTTAATGTGATATGTCATATTAATTACGCAGTATCAGTGTAAAAAATACAGCCCCACCAAATGCAGGACAATGCATTCGCGTGAGAAATTAAATTTTAACCAAAATCTATTTACACTGTTAATAGTAGGAAATGATCACACGTTTTTCTGCGATCGCTTTGACATCTGACGCCTGGCACATCATGCAACTATGGCGACAGTGTCAATCTGATGAAGCGAATGAGGTTATGTACAGCACAAACGTTTGACCACTATAAACAAATCATTTGTGTAGGCTGATGAGCAAGAAATTGCAGAACTCTCATCTGTCGCCAATAAAAAACACAGTCCAATATATAATAATAATAATAATAATAATAATAATAATAATAATAATAATAATAATAATAATAATAATAACAAATATGAAGAAGAAGAAGAAACAACAAAAGCTATAAGAAAAATGAAATCCAAAACTAAAACTAGAACAGCAACGGACCTTGATAAAACGATGGCAAGAAAAGCCCCCTTCATAGTAAATACTGGGCTAAACTAAACGCAAAAGAAATAGACAGAGAAAAATCGCAGCAATGGTTGAGAAGCTCAGGACTCAAAGTAGAGACTGGAGGATTTTTAATTGCAGCACAAGACCAAGCCTCCCCACCAGAAATTACCAAAAACATATAACGAAAATAAACATAACAGGTAACTGCAGAATATGTGGAGATGGACAAGAAACAATAAATCATATTATCTCTGGCTGCCCAGTCCTGGCTAAGAAGGAATATATTCACAGACACGTCAGAGCTGGGACCTATATACCCTGGATGCTATGCCAACACTATGGAGTAACAACAGAAAAAGGATGGCATCAACACACGCCAGAAAAGTTCACAGAAAACGAGAAAGCAATCATACTCTGGGATATGCCAATACACACAGATAGAGAAATAAAGGCCAATAGGTCAGATATAGTTGTCAGGGATCATGAAGAAAAAAATGCTTTCTAATTTATGTACCAATACCAGCATATGACAACGTTTCTCTAAAGAGAAATGGAGAAACTTTCAAAATACAAAGACCTGGAAATAGAGGTAACTCGAATGTGGAATTTAAAAACAGAAACAATTCCTATCATAGTGGGAGCATTTGGTATGATAAAAAAATATTCAGACAAATACATAATAAAAACACCAGGACTTACAACTATATACAACATACAGAAAATTGCACTACTGGGCACTGCACACATCCTACGCAAAACACTTTCAATACAGTAACCATTTTAAATAAGTAATGTTGTAGGGAGAACGTACAAATAGCGCTGAAGACAAAGATATTTTCGCACGACAGAGAGAGAGGGAGAGAGAGACATAGACTTAAAGAGAGGAAGTATCGCAGAGGGTGTAAGTGAGAAAGAGAAGAGGTAAGTAAATACAGTGAGAAAAGGGAGAGAATCGCTTGAAAACTGCAGAAGCCAGAGGGAGAAAAATCGGTTAAAAATTGCAATTTTTACAGAAAAAAATCCATGTAAAAAACCCGGTCGGTTTCTCACATTACGCGGTACTTCTGGCGGAAATGTTATAGTCCATGACCATTCTTGGCACATAAGTAATGTTTGTGTAAAATTGGTGAAAATCGGTTCAAAACTGTAGAAATGCATACGTACTGCACACACAGAGAGAATCCCTTGTTTTACACACACACACACACACACACACACACATATATATATATATACACACACATATATGTATACATATGTATGTACACATTATGTGTATATATATACATCTATCTCTCTCTCTCTC
>NC_142951.1:10155639-10170639 GCF_046866305.1 Octopus bimaculoides
GAAATTAAAAATACTATAAAATAAAAATAAGTTATAAAAACCGAATAAAATCGATGGCCAAATATAGTCTTAGCTTGAATTAAATTTTTTAAAAACTAAAACATTAAAAAAAAGTTAAGGATTATATATTAATATTCAAAAATTAAA
The DNA here is from genome assembly GCF_046866305.1 of Octopus bimaculoides. Lineage (NCBI taxonomy): Eukaryota > Metazoa > Mollusca > Cephalopoda > Octopoda > Octopodidae > Octopus > Octopus bimaculoides. The sequence goes on from NC_142951.1 coordinate 10,155,787, forward strand.
AATTAGAAAATAAAAAAATTTAAAGAAATTCTAGAAAAATTTTTAAAATAGAAAATATAACAATTTTTAAAAAAAATGTGTTACTATAGAATCTGAAACATCTATCTATCTATCTATCTATCTATCTATCTATCTATCTATCTATCTATCTATCTATCTATCTATCTATCTATCTTTCTATCTACTTATATATATATATATAATAATAATAATAATAATAATATAGGTTTAATCAAAAGATTAAATGTGGTACTTAAAATGTTTGTGGCACCAGAATTTGGTAGGGTAAAATCCAAAAACAAAATCAAGAGATTTGGTGAATAAAATTTGAAGAAAAGCAACAAAAATTCAATAGGTTATAGCAGTACGTACGTTTCATACAAACTTCATTTATTTATGTAGTGAGAACATGACTTTCTAAAATGAAATTCCATTATGCAGCTGAGGAGTACATTTTCATTGCACATCTCATGTGGTGTTCTCACTACATAAATAAATGAAGCTTGTACGAAACGTACGTACTGCTATAACCTAATGAACTTTTGTTGCTTTTCTTCAAATATATATATATATATATATATATTAATGATGAAGGGTGTCGTGTGGACTGCCTCACCCGCGACCTCTACCCCATAATACACTTAAGGACCATAAACCTAATTTCCAATCCAACCCCAAATGCAAGCTGATCAACCCCTCCAAAAGTGATATAGCTTTCATTAGCAAGCGTATTCTTGATACTATCAACTCTGACATCAGAAGGTCTACAGGGTTAACCAAATAGAGCTCCAGCGCAGCTGTAATAGACTGGTCTCGCGGTATCGAGAATATATCAGTCTGCAAATTCATCCAGTTGGACATTATCGACATCTACCTTTCCATATCTTAGCCCCCGCTCCTGAAGGCCCTAGCTTTTGCTCGACAATTTAGCAGCATTGATGATCTTGATATCAGAAACATCATGATTGCCAGAAAGTCAATTCTAGTCCAGACGATTACTTCTGGATGATGAAATAAGGCGATCCATTGTTTGATGTCTCTATGGGGAGCTTTCACGATCCTGAAATCGCCGACCTTGTCGGGTTATTCATTTTGGATTCCCTTAAGAGACGTACCCAGCCACATATGTCGGCCCTTTATAGAGATGATGGCCTAGCTATCTCAAGTCATATAAATGGCTAAGGCATGGAGAGTTTCAGTAATGATATGTTATAAATGTTCAAAGAGTTCAGCCTGTCCAGAATGGCTACTACCAACTTGACTACGGTCCATAAATATTACAAACTCTTCAACCCACATAATGTCAAGATAAGCTACTCCTGCTTAGACAGCATCACACGCATCATCAGACGTAATAACGCACCCACATAAACCCCAACCCCAACTGCTACTGCCGAAACCCTACCACCTGCCGATAGGAGCATCCTACCTCTCAAGGGCTGTAGTATACAGAACCATCCTTACACAATCCGATGGCATTACTAGGCACTACACGGGCATGACAACTGATGATTTCAAGGGAAAATATTCCCAGCACATATATTCATTTAGATCCAGGGGGGGGGGGGGGAGAGAACTCCACTTCCCTGTCACACTTTCTCTGGAGACTTCGTGAACTCAGATACGAAACACCCAACATCAAATGGACTACCATCGACAGGGCGCCTCCATATTCACCCGGCGCCTCTATATTCACCCGGCGCCACTAATTGCCAGCTGTACCTCCACGAAAATCTGCATATCATCTACCAATCCGCAGTATCCATCAACAAGAAATACGAGGTATCGTATTACTGTCATCAGAGGTACACCCTTCTCATAAATTGTAAGCCTCTGGCCGCCGACAACCAGATTTTATTTTATTTTATGGTTGTGGTGGTGATGGTGGCTGTGGATGTGGTGGCGGCTATGGTTTTGGTGCTGGTGGTTGTGGTGGGGATGATGAAGCGTTTGTAGATGTGGTTGTAGTGGTGACGGTAGTAGTAGTGGTTGTGTTAGTGGTGCTTGTGGAGTTGGTGTTGGTGTTAGTTTGGTGGTGGTGCTTGTAGTAGCTGTGTTGGTGATGGTGGTGGAGGTCGTGGTAATGGTTGTGGTGGTTATGATGGCTGTGGTGGTGGTGGTGGATTTGAATGTGTTGTGTTTGTTGTTGTGATGGTGGTGGCAGTGTTTGTAGTGTTGGTGATAGTAGTGGAGTGGGATCTCTGTAGTGGAGTATGGCTCACTTTGAGAAACCTGGAGGAGCCCTATCTTTCTCTTTAGGTCTCAAGGCATACAGCTTCTTCGATTAGAGAAAGATCGTGAGAATCTGAAAAAAAAGGACGGAAGCAGAAACGGTCTCCTCCAGTAGTGAACAGGTATTTTGATTAACGAAGCCGCAAGGATAACATCCATGATGTAACCTTGAGATTTGAACCCAAGGGCGAGTGAGTCACGTACTAACAGGTCTTTACACATAGCTATCTTTTCTACGAATCTACGAACAGCACAAACTACAACGACGACGACGACGGCGACAGAAACGACAGGTACGACAATAACAATATGAATGCTACCGGCGTATGCTCGTTGACGTAGGATTAACAATAACTAAGCGAAATCAATTACTCATGAAGCCATACAAGTGTAATTCTTATATTATATAAGATTTAAATATTTCGTTAGCTAACGTGTAATTTCGGAATTTGAAAGGGACAGTGTGTACGAGTAATATAACAAAGACAACTGATGACGCTTTCTTTCTTTCTTTCTTTCTTTCTTTCTTTCTTTCTTTCTTTCTTTCAGGTCAGGCTTCTTCTTACAAACCGTTCACTAATGAATCGTTTGGATTCAATGTTGAAAATCTCTATGGTACGAAATGCATCTGAATTGAGAGATACACGAGCATAAGCACACACACACACACACACACACACACACACACCCACTTATATATGCATACATACTTACATAATTACGTACAAACGTGCATACATACACAGTCAAACACACATACATATATGTATATATATATATATATATATATACATATATATATATATATATATATATATATATATATATATATATATATATATATATATATACATACATATATGTGTGTTTGACTGTGTATGTGTGCACGTGTGTACGAAATTATGTAAATTTGTATGCATATATTAGTATATGTGTGCGTAATTATTTACATAATTACGTACACACGTGCATACATAAACAGTCAAACACGCATACATATATTTATGTGTGTGTGTGTGTGTGTGTGCGTGCGTGTGGAGGTGCAGTGGCCCAGTGGTTGGGGAAGCGGACTCGCGGTCGGAGGATCGCCGTTTCAATTGAAATAGGAAAACATGAAAGACAAAGTTGATTTCAGCAAAATTTGAATTCAGGTCGCTTAGTGTCAAAACAAATGCTGCAAAGAATTCCATCCAATGTTTTAAGGACTCTGCCAATTCACCACTCATAACTAATAACTAATCAAGTGAATATCCAAATAAATAAATGAGGTGCCTTTATTAATAAATGAGACAAGAGCTTATAAATTTAAGGCTGGGTCGTTATCATGCCGGAGAAAATGCTTAGCGGCATCTCGTCCGTCTTTACGCTCTAAGTTAAAATTTCACTGGGGTCGACTTTACCTTTTATCCTTTCGGAATCGATAAAATGAGTACCAGTCGTGTACTGGGGGTCGATGTAATCGACTTAACCAATTTCCGGACCTTGCATACCATGGGCCAAACTTTCAAACTAATATGAAATATTAGTGCCTAAGTAAGGCGGTGAGCTGGCAGAATTGTTAGCACGCCGGGCGAAATGCTTAGCGGTATTTCGTCTGCCGTTACGTTCTAAGTTCAAACTCCGCCGAGGTCAACTTTGCTTTTCATCCTTTCGGGGTCGGTAAATAAAGTACCAGTTACGCACTGGGGTTGATGTAATCGACATAATCCTTTTGTCTGTCCTTGTTTGACCTTTCTATGTGGGCAATAAAGAAATAAGAAAGGTTAGCATGCCGGGCGAAATGCTTAACGGTATTTCGTCTGCCGTTACGTTCTGAGTTTAAATTCCGCCGAGGTCAACTTTGCCTTTCATCATTTCGGGGTCGATAAATTAAGGACCAGTTACGCACTGGGGGTCGATGTAATTGACTTAATCCCTTTGTTTGTCCTTGTTTGTCTCCTCTATGTTTAGCCCTTTGTGAGCAATAAAGAAATAAGAAACGTTAACACGCCGGGCGAAATGCTTAGCTGTATTTCGTCTGTCTTTACGTTCTGAGTTCAAATTCCACGGAGCTCACCTTTGCCTTTCATCCTTTCGGGGTCGATAAATTAAGTACCAGTTAGTACTGGTGATGGGCCTCTGTTTCGGTTATTTCAATCAAAATTACAATTCAAGGACATTTAATTTGCAATAAAATATGCCTACTCCACTATAGTAAAGACGACCAATGGACAGCCCAGAATTTTGTTACATGCGTTTCCATAACAGGGACATTTAATGATATTATATAACTTCCTTTTATAAAATAACGCTATATTTTCATCAGGTAATGTTGAGCCTGCATGGAATCACACTTGTTCGCTATCACATATACGTATGTACAATCTGATGTCTGTCACAAAAGAAAATGGCGTAAATTAATGTTTCGGCAAGGAAATTCTTGGTAGCTGTATTTAACATTCTCTCTGATCTCTTAGCTGATCAATTACTATTCTACTTAGGGTATCAAATTATATATATATATATATATATAAGATAATAAGAGTGAAAAAACTACAGAAGGCTTGTGTTACATGGTTAAAGTATATATTTAAATTATGTCAGAAAAATGTAAGAAAAATGTTATAAAAATGTTATAAAATCTTTTTGGTATATAAACATTGTATTTTGAGAAATCCCTAATTACCTCCCCCTATCTAGAACTCTTCTTTCTCAGACTGGAACGAACACGACACAATGAAGTAGAGAAATTTGAAAAAACAACACGAAACCGGTTATTTCTCAAAATACAATGTTTGTATACCAAAAAGATTTTATAACATTTTTATAACATTTTTCTTACATTTTTCTGACATAATTTAAATATATACTTTAACCATGTAACACAAGCCTTCTGTAGTTTTTTCACTCTTATTATCTTTTATACATCCAACCACGTGCTTTCACATACCAACTTTCTCACCTATATATATATATATATATATAATAATATTATTAGGGACAAAATCCAAAATTACAGGTAAAAAACTCAATTAAAATCAATTTATAAAAAATTAAATTGAGCCTTATAGATAAAGTATATATAAAATATATATAGTTTTAGGGAAAATAACCAATTTTCAAGAACTCATCGATGAAAATCCACTATCACATATAGAAAAATTAATAATTAAAAGCACAATAAATGAGTATAATATAAAGTAAAGTAAATATCATAAGATAAATATAATAAAAAGATTACACGTGTTTCATAACCAATTTTCAAATAGAAAAGAAATTTAAATCGATTAAAATCAATTGAAATTATCTAAAATAAGTTCTATTCAAAAATATAGCTACTCGTCAGATCGTAAGTAGAACAATAATTAGATATATATCTCAACCAACAATAAGTACCAAATGAATTAATATGATATACTTATTATATAAAGATAGAAAAATTATTTAAAATTAATTAAATAAACGTCTTTAGCTTTAAATAGTATAGCTTTAACTATTACACCGGTTAAATATGTACTAATTTTATCTTCATTATTATTTTAAACTTAAACTTCGTTCAACTTGTATTTAAAACAATGATAATTTAAAACAATGATAATTTAGGTAAGATGTTTTTTGTATATAATATACATGTTATTATTATGGATGAAGGGATGATTATTGAATGGTTATTATTTTGATATTATGATATTTTTTAAATAATTTTTCTATCTTTATATAATAAGTATATCATATTAATTCATTTGGTACTTATTGTTGGTTGAGATATATATCTAATTATTGTTCTACTTACGATCTGACGAGTAGCTATATTTTTGAATAGAACTTATTTTAGATAATTTCAATTGATTTTAATCGATTTAAATTTCTTTTCTATTTGAAAATTGGTTATGAAACACGTGTAATCTTTTTATTATATTTATCTTATGATATTTACTTTACTTTATATTATACTCATTTATTGTGCTTTTAATTATTAATTTTTCTATATGTGATAGTGGATTTTCATCGATGAGTTCTTGAAAATTGGTTATTTTCCCTAAAACTATATATATATATATATATATATATATATATATATATATATATATATATATATATATATATATATATATATACATATATATATACATATATATACACATATATATGTACATATATATCATTCCTTTCTGTCGAAGAGCGTAGGCTCGGATCATCAAAAACTTTTCCATTGTTATCTCGCATCAAACTAATACACCTGCTTGTTGTTCACTCACCTGTCTTCGTCTTGTTTTCCGTAAATTAGAACTATGTATAAATGTGTGTGTGTGTGGGAGGGTGTACACTACATATATACACATACATATATACACATACATATATACACATACAAGCTACCGAAATTAACAGAAAAAAATTGGGGTCATTCGACATTTTTTGCTTCTATTTCCGTTCTATGGTAATAAAAATTATTTCGTTCGACGCGCAGTTTCATCTCCAGTTATATTCTACAACGAAATTTAATACGTTTTTAACATATATAGTTTCTTCTATTTAATCCATTATGATTCTGTTCGTGTTTTGTGTCTATCTACGGCGATTTATGTGATTAATATTGCATGCATTAGCTTATCACCCAAACAAAGTCGGTTGTGACTTTCAATTGATGTTTATGCATAAACCATTAACTGTGACAAAATATAAAAAGCGTAAATTATCTCCCCCACAAGCAAACAAGCAATGCCATAAATGTATGTATATATGCATGTATTTATATATATAATTATATATAGAGAGTGTTCATAAAATATCTTTACAACGCCCACCTTTCCATACTTTAAATTGTAAGCTAACACTCAAGATCCAACGAAAGGAAGGTTCTGTGTGTGGTGTAGCATAAAAAATAACACAAATAAGATGTGTAATATGTATGTATGTATATATATATATATATATATATATATATATATATATATATATATATATATATATATATATATATATATATATATATATATATATATAATCATAAATATACAGGGATTAGCATGAGTTGCTTCTCCAACATACTGAAAATTTAGAAATAGTCAAAGAACTACTGATTCCAAACTACAAATTTTTTCTCTAACGGATGGCAATATTTATGGCATACACAGAACAAAACCGAAGAGAAAAACAAAAACAAACCTGCCTTTAGTTAATTGAGTACGACGTTTCACGGTTAAGAGTATGAAGGTACTCTATTCCGATCTTCAGCCCAATATTCGAATACATTTGAAAATGTCTATACAACTAATGGGAATTTTGACCATGCGACATCAAAAACAACACATGAGGAAGGCACTTACATGGTTTTACCGATAAAGGTTTTTTTCATATTGAAATACTTGGCAAAATTGTTAATGATTAATTTTATCACTAATTGACGATTCCCTGCCCTATATATATATATATATATATATATATATATATATATATATATATATATATATATGTATATATGTATATATATATATATATATGTATATATGTATATATATATGTATATATATATATGTATATATATATATGTATATATATATATATATGTATATATATATATATATGTATATATATATATATATGTATATATATATATATATGTATATATATATATATATGTATATATATATATATATGTATATATATATATATATGTATATATATATATATGTATATATATATATATGTATATATATATATGTATATATATATATATATGTATATATATATATGTATATATATATATATATATATATATATATATATATATATATATATATATATATATATATATATATGTATATATATATATATATGTATATATATATATATATATATATATATATATATATATGTATATATATATATATATATGTATATATATATATATATATATGTATATATATGTATATATATATATATATATATATATATATATATATATATATATATGTATATATATATATATATATGTATATATATATATATATGTATATATATATATATATGTATATATATATATATATATGTATATATATATATATATATATATATATATATATATATATATATATATATATATATATATGTATATATATATATATATATATATATATATATATATATATATATATATATATTCTTTTATATCGGGAAGGCAGCCACAACATTCGCTCGCCTCACGCTAAGAGTGTGGACAAACGCCATGCTAACAGTGAAAGCGAAAATGGCTCTGTATAGTGCTTGCGTCCTCAGCACCTTGCTATACGGCAGCGAGACATGGATCGCGTACGCCCGCCAGGAGAAAGGGCTCAACACCTTCCACCTCAGAAGCCTCCGACGCATACTTGGCATCTCCTGGCAAGACAAATTAACCAATACTGACGTTCTGTCTCGTGCTGGCCTCCCCACCATGCTCACCTTACTAAGACAGCGTTGGCTGCGCTGGATTGGCCACGTTCGCCGTATGGAGGATGGTCGGATCCTAAAGGAATTCCTTTACGGAGAGCTTGTCGCAGAGCAGAGAAATATTGGCCGCCCGAAGCTGAGGAACAGGGACGTGTGCAGGAGGGAGATGAAGGCACTTGGCATCAACACCAATTCCTGGCAGGATCTCACAGCCGACCAAACCAGCTGGAGAGGCATTCTTCACAAACAACTGCAGACCGGCGAAGAGAACTTGAGGGTGGCGGCAGCTGAAAACCGAACCCGCAGAAAAGAAATGACAGCAAACCGACCGGATTCAACGTATAGGTGTGACCTCCTCAAACGAGACTGCCGCTCTCACATCGATCTCTTCAGCCACAGGAGGCGTTGCAAAAATTGAATAGACAACTGAACGGACGGATGACATCATCCATGGTCAGCCATGACCGACGGAGGCCTACAAACACATAACTAATATTTTGCTTCGTCCTTTATAGAACTGTAATGTTTGTGGGTCGGTTTTTGAGGATGATGTGTGTGTAGTGTCGTTTAAGAAAAGTGTAACGTATGCACCTCTACTGTGCGTGCTTGTTGAATTATATCAAAGATATTTCTTGAATTATAAGGTGCTTTTAATTCTGGGTGTATATATAATTCACCTAGCATCATATCGATGGTTTCAATTACGTGAACAGAGCTGATAAGCCTTTCTATATCCACAGCGAAAAAGTTGCCAAATTTATCGGTTTCTTGCAGATTCTACATGAACTCGTCAGATAAGCAGAATCTGTATATCTCTGGTGTATATTGTTCAATAATTATGTCAAATTGTTTAGTGTTTCGTATGCTGGTGTGTTGATTTGATTTGAAAGATAATAGGTCGGAATGGCTTATTATGTTTATGTATTTCTATAGATATATATTCGGGGAAAACTCTTTCTTTCTATGTACTTAATTTGTTGAGTTTGAATTCTAGTTGTGTAGTGTTATCTTACTTAATTTTGACGAATTTGCTGTTGTTGTATTATGTAGTATCGATTTTCTGATATATTCAATTTTGTTCATAATAACGAATAGATTGCTCTTGTAACTTTTGCATATTAAGATTTTATCAGTGTTTTTCAAATCGTGTGAGCTTTGTTTGAGCTTCATCTTCATTATTGTTTTTGTTGTTGCTTCTATATGTATAACTCTGATTATTACATTTAAGATTTATGGTAAAGATAAAGAAGAAATCGTTTTCATATTAATATTGGTCATTAGATTACGCCACACATTTCTCCACTATCAGATGGACATACATTCTCAGACCCTCTTTCTCTCTCTCTCTTTCTAGTTCTCCCTCTCCCTCTCTCTCTCTCGCTTTGTATACATATACATATATATATATATATATATGTATATATATATATATATATATATATATATATATATATATATATATATATATATATCTGTATGCATCTGTCTCTAAATATATGTGTGTGTGTGTGGATATAAGTCTTCTATAAACGAAGTATTTTGACTGCGAAACGAGCAATAATTACTCATAATAAACGAGTTAAAAGCGACTAAGAAAAAAACAAACAGAAAAACACTTGAACAGAAAACTAAAAAGCAGAAGGCCACCCGCGGGAGTTGAATCATGCATCTGCAGTAAACGAAGCAGTAGATGCATGGCTCGAATCTCAGATGGATTCTACCTTTTTCCGTCTAAGAAAATTATTAATGTTTGATTCTCGGTCAGAAGAATTTCCGTAGGGAAATTTTTTTTACATATTTATGAAAAATGTACGATTTAGTTAATCTTATTAGCAAATGAAATACATGTAATAGGGATTAAGTAATACCAAAAAAGTTTCCATATTACTGTTTTGTTATATAATAATATTTCCAGAAATTTCCAGAACTTTAAAATGTATCTCACACAAATACAATAACAACTACACGCCACATTGTAATACTGTAATAAGCAGATGTGCTCCAGGAGGATACAGCTTGGATTTTGCCCTCCCTACATAAAATTGTGTGTGTGTGTGTGTATTTGTGTGTGTGTGTGTGTGTGTATGTGTGTGTGTGTGTGTATGCGTACGTGCCTATGAGTATGTATGTATGCGCATATGTATGTATGCATTCATGCATGTATGTATGTATGTATGTATGTATGTGTGTATGCATGTATGCGCGTATGTATGTATGTATGTATGTATGTGTGTATGCATGTATGCGCGTATGTATGTATATGTGTCTTTGTATTTGCGTTTGATCCTAACATCGTTTTACAACCAGTTGGTGTGTGTTTACGTCAGCATAACTTAGCGCTTCGGCAACAAGATGCCGATAGAATAAGTTTCAGGCTTACCAAAAAAATAAGTACTAACGTCGATTTCATGCTCCAGTACGGCCGCAGTCTAAAGACTGAAACAAATGAAAGATATATATGTATATATATGTGTATATAAAACACACATATATATATATAGTTTACTGTTACGTTACAGGTAAGATCAACAAAATGGTACTCCCTCCACAGTATTTAAATAAGAGCTTCTAATGGTTTCATGCCATGGAGCCACGATAAATTCGGCAAATTTTTATAACGTGCCTTGTGTCTCCAAGCAATCGTTTAAGTTCTGTGCTGCTTGAAAACCAGGACGCTGATCCATGAGAAAACATGAGAACGTTGACGCAAAAAGTGGAACACGAAGACTAAGTTTGAATATAAACGGGAAAACAAAGGAAAGAAAACTAAGGAAGAAAAGAAAAGAGTAGAAAACAAAGAGTTATTCGGTTTATTTATTTATTTATTTCGTTTTTCATTTTTATTTATTCGTTGTCTTCTCGTTTCAGGTTTTGCAACAAACCTCTTTTTTTTTCTTGTGGTTTCTGCAAGGACCACTGTCGTGGTTTTCAAACGTGACGAATGTGCGTTGTGCCCAAACGACTGCCTGGAGATTTTATATAAGGCTATTTTATATATAAAAAAAATCCGAATATCGTATCTTCATGGCATGGAACTATTAGTGGTTTCCATTTAAATACCGTGTACATTAAATGATATATACTTGCGTGTGTGTGTGTATGCACATGTAAATATTATATGTGTGTGTGCGTGTGTGTGAGTGTGTGTGTGTGTTTATATATTAACATATGCGTATACATACACATATATACATATATATATTCAAATATATATATATATATATATATATATATATATATATATATATATATATATGCGTATGTATAAGCATATATATTCACATATGTATATATATTCAAATACATATATAATATATATTTTATATATATGTATATGTATGTATATATTCACATGTATGCATACGTATATATATAAATATACATATTTGTGTGTGTAAGTGTACTATATATATGTCTCTCTCTCTCTCTCTCTCTCTCTCTCTCTCACCCACACACACACTTTCTTTCTTATATATGCATACATACATGCATACATACATACAGATATATACACATATATATGTATGTATGTAACAGCGTGAAATGTATAACAGTTTTGTATGCGTATTTACACAGCATACGCCGAATATCTATACTGAATATCTATATAAATAAACTTACATCAGTTTAGTCATAATTTTGCGTAGCTTGCCGTATCTGCTTCTTGATGGCGTAGAAATGTCTATGCGTGTGTAATTGTATTAGGATTTTGTGTCAACAGGTATACATGCATGTGTATAAAAGTGTGTTTATCTATATCTATTTCTGTCTCGGAGCTTATGGAATATGTATCTCTATATTTGAATTGAAATCATGACTATTCTGAATCTTTCTACATCGGAATATTATATACACTCTTCATATTATCAATATAAATGTCTTCAAAGTTTTGAAGAAAGCGAATCACAGAAAAGATTATATATATATATATATATATATATATATATGTGTGTGTGTGTGAGTGTGTGTGTGTGTGTTTGTGTGTATGTGAGTGTGTGTGTGCGTGTATGTGTTTGTGTATGCCTGTGTGTTTGTGTGTGTGCGTGTATGTGTGTGTATATATACATACGTATGTGTGTATCTGTATATATATATTTATGTATAACGCACACACACACACACATATATGCATACATACATATATATGTGCATATTGTATATATATATATATATATATATATATATATATATATACATTTTATATGCATATATGTTGTATAAATGCGTATATACGTATGAATGTATATGCACATGTATATGTATATATATATATATATATATATATATATATATATATATATATATTAACCTTTGCATACATACATACATATATATATGTGTATATATATATATATATATATATATATATGTATATATATATATATATATATATATATATATATATATATATATATATATATATATATATATATATATATATATATACGTATATATATGTGTGTATGTATATGTACAGACATGTGTGTGTGTTGGTGATGAGTATGTCTTCTGGTTTCTTTGTATTGTCTCTTAAACTTGGAATATTTTACAAGAAAGAAACTTGTAAATTTTATTTTGTGTATTTTTTTACTGCAAAATAATTTTACGTATGCAAAAGTTTTCAATTAAATTTCCATACTATGCGAAACATATGTTAGCTTCCATCTAATTCTATAGTGATAATATATTTCTTTGAGGTTTCAGTTACTTTTTTTACTTTTGTTGGCCGCCATGATGTAACTCAGACTTCAAGGATTTTGTAGTCCCCGGTTATTTTTTTATTCTGACACCTTATGTTAATGGACTCTATTTATCGAACTGTTGATGTAATGGTTGTAAAGCAATACAAAACTGACTGCTGAGGGAGCTTTGACTGATGTGAGTAGAAGTACACGCGTGTGTGAAAATATAACGATAACTTTATTTGGATAGGTACATTTCTGGCTGTGTGGTAAGGAGCTTTCTTCTCAGTCTCGCAGTCCCCGGTTCTGTCCTACTGCTTAGTACCTAGTATAAGTGGGTTTTTTTTTACTATAGCCTCGGGTCGACCAAAGCCTTGTGAGTGGACTTGGTAGACGGACACTGAAAGAAGCCTGTCGAGTGTGTGTGTGTATATGATCGTGCCTGGGTTTGTCCTCCACCACCGCTTCACAACAGGTGTTGTATTTACATCTTCAGAGATTAGCGGTTCGCAAGACATCAATAGAATAAGTATCAGGCTTAACAAAAAAAGTAAGTACTGATGTTGATGCATTTGACCAAAACATCTTCAAGGCCGCAGTCTAATGACTGGAACAAGTAAAAGATTAAAAAAAAATTAATTAATCTTGGAGTTTAGCTCATCCAAGGGTATGGGCTATCAGACAAAACAGTAATCTGGAGTTTCCTCATTCTTCCAAACTGTCTGAAAATTCACACGGATCCGTAGAGTTCTTTATAATGAGAAGCAAAAAAAAATGGTGTGAGCAAGTTTTAACTAAAATAATTTACAATTGTTTCATCGCAATTCGACCTCATCAATCTTGCCCTATTATGCAATAATATTTGCAACTATTCATTACCCCACAAGATCTATAGAAATGACAGAAGTCGAATAAGGTTAAACAGAATTGCGTATGAGGTTTCTTTTGTTTATATGTAAATGAAATACGGTATACGTGTAAATTCTAGTTAAGTCAAGTTCTTTGAATACATTTTTATATGCAATTCTGACAATTCGACATGTATCATTTCAATAGTACTTGAAGAGCAATCAATAATTGAATGTATTATTGCATAGTATGTCAAGATTGATGAGATCGAACTGAGATGAAGCAACTGAAAATTAACGTTAAAATCACTTACACTATTCTTCATATTTGTGATTAAACACACACATACACATAGTGAGGGAGAGAGAGACAGACAAACTAGTCACTCGGATACATGTATTCGCTCTGTCTCTCTAAACTTCATGTACCACTGAGGACAACTTTGCCGTACATTTCTGGGATCGACTCTCATTACTTTTCTCTTTCTTTCATCCTTTCTCGCATCCTTTGGAAAAAGCTCAAACGTTTCTACACACTGAGAGGATGGCCTCCTGTGCATTTTAACTGCTCAAGCCACAGCAACTTTCCTTCTGTTAGAAGCCGAGGGACAAAGGATGACTGGTACACACACACACACACACACACACACACACACACACACACACAAACATATATACAT